>NW_010522596.1:46872-73422 GCF_000687285.1 Phaethon lepturus
TAAACCAGACTGCTTTCTTGTCTAATGACTTGACTCTTCATTTTAGTATGCAACACATGTTTAAGTGAGTTGATAGCTAACCTCCTATTAATTTACTAGTATGTATTAACTACTGAGTATTTTCTTACCTTGAAAAATGATTGCTTTATGTCTTGTCCCAATCTCTCTGACATTTTACCCATGTTGTCTGACATTTTAGTCATTCCCTCTGCCAGGCTGTCAGGGAGAGACTTGACTGCATTTGATACATTTCTCATAGAGTTACGCAGTGGGTTTACAAATGTGTCCATCTGAAGGGGAAGATGTTTAACCAGAATTGTATAATCTATGAGGACACCAGTATATGAATACACTATGAGAAGTATCACAATGTTCCAGAGAACGGTAATATAAAGAACAAGTCAGATTATGCTGCATTCTGTAACAAACTTAAGCAAAGTTTTAGCTTCACTTTCATTTATATTTCTCACTCCTTACAGCCCTACTGTAGCTATTCACATCTTTCAACAGATCTTCCCCCCCCGCCCCAAGTCATTTCCATTTCCCAACCTTCAGCTTTCTTAGCTTGAATTTATTTTCCTTTTATTCTCCAGTCAATGCCATTTCTCCTTTCCAAGCTTCCTACTTCCAGGTGTTTCACTTCTGCTTTCAACTCTTCATCTTAGAAACATGCCTCTCAAACAGCACTGGGGTAATATGCTTTAACATCATGCCAAATATAATTAAAAACATAAAGTAGTTGCATAGAAACTGTTACAATTTCTCTTTCAGTACATACTCTAAATTCAGTCCAAACAGAGGCACAAATACTAGTTTGATGCCCTTAAAAAAATTAAGTTTATGACAAACCTGATAAGCCCGAAATCAAATCTTAATCAGTCATTACATAAACCTTGATAAATATTTAACTGTTTCACTGTTAAATATTTAAGGAATATAGGTAGAACAACAACTTGAAGTGACAATACAGCTGCAGATGCTTTTTTATATCAAAATCACTAGAAGTTTAGAAATAGCTATATTTGCAAAGCAGATGCCCACAAACTGGTCAACTGAACAAAAATTCACTTGTCTGAAGAGAGTTCTGGTGGCTTAACAAAAAGGATGCAGAGCTCAGAGCTCTGAATTTGACCAATGACTCTGAATGGTTACAACACTACGTAACAGCTGCCTTTGAAGGGAAATGCATTTCATCTTTTGGGCTGAAGAGCAGAGAGCGTGGTAACAGCAGCAAATAGAGTAAAGAACTGAAAAAAGAAATTAGAAGAAGTGAGCCTATGGAAAAAAAAAAATCACAGATGTCTGACAAAGTAACTTGCAACGAACAGACTTCTAAAGTAGTCTTGGTGCAATACATGGTGTCAAATTTGAAAATTTTATTTCCTTGTCATACAAATAAATTTACCTGTTGTAAAAAAGGTAAATTTTTGGTTCTGTATGTCCTCAGATACTTTGCCACTCATGAAGTATTACAGCAACTCACTTGCAAGTTGTTTTCAAAGTGCTATATACCTTTTTAATATCTATAGCTAGTTTAATATCAGTTAAATTATTAAATTATAGCTAGTTTAATATCAGTTTAACATCTCTGTTTAATGCAATCATTGCACTAATGAATGCTCTGAAGCTCCCTTGACAGTGCGAAACATTCTTACCTTCCGTGCAAAATCCCCCTTCCCTTTGCTGTAGGCTTTATTCTCCAGGAAGTCATACACATAATGGGCTAAAGCTGGAGAAGCTTTCATCATTTCAGGATTTAACAACAGCTGAGTGAAAAAATTTTTAAAAGGTGCTTTTTAATACATAATGAAAAAGGCCATACCATTCAGTTTAATAAAAGTTTACCATGCACAAAGACACTACATCTTGTAATGTATTTTCTCATTCATTCTCTACATTTTATTCCAACATTACACTATTCTGAAGATGGAAACAACGTGCTTCTTGGTAATTCCCACAATTTTAACTAGTATGTTCATTATAGCATCTCACAGAAAAATACACACCTTTATGACCACTCAAACTGCTTCTAAAACTCCAAGGAAAAAAACCAAAACAAGCTGTGACTGAAAAAAAATATTGCTATTAAAAATAGGGCATGTCTCACACAAAGGAAAAAATATTAGCACTCTAAACAGAGCAATCAGATTTCACAATGTTTTATTCATCTTCGTTATTTATTGTTAACATGTCCATTGAGTTGGTCAACATATTTTAGTGCTAAATGACCAGAAAGTCCCCATGAAGCAAGACAACTGAATTCCTTTAGTTGGGCTGATACAGGCCTCATCTGAATGGAGAAGCTGTGTGGTTTGCTACACTGCTGGAGTGGGTGCCACACCAATCCTTATGCAACTGCACAAGAGAAAGTAACCACAAACATGAATCTAATGGAAGAAAGTTAATGCTGTAGAGCTCAAAACGCACACAGCTGGAATCTCACCAGCTCAGAGGAGTTGTCACAAAACTGGCTGAGAATCAACCAAAACAGCAAAGAAAAGGCAAACTTACTAGATAATATGGAGTTCTTATGGTATACCATTTAGGATTGTACACCACCTACAACACGGCCTCTTTTTTTTTTTTTTAAAGGCACGCTAACGAATTTTCTACTTCAGAAAAAAAGAATTCCAATCAAGAACACAACCAAAAAAACCCATAACGGCTTACCTGCAAATATGCATTTAAATCTTTTTTCCTCTTTTCCAAAAATTCTCTGTCCATATTGTTAAATGTCTTTTTTCCAGGAAGTTTCAGTATATTTGCAAGATTTTCAAACTAGAAAAGAGAGAAATTTTTTTTGTTCTGTTTTCAGAAGAGTTTCAAATCACCATATAAGCTCAGAAATTATAGAGGTCATTATATTCACCTATTCTTATCTACCATATAACACCTGACAAAATTCCTGCATCAAGCCCGGAACCTGGATTCCTTGGAGAAGCCAAACTGAAAGGTAGGCCATCAAGAACAAATGCACGAAAATTCTCAGGAGACTGCCAAGGGCAAAACGTAATTTCTGAACACACAAATGGCATACTCACTTTTGAAATACAGCCTAGTATAGCATGCAAAAGACTTAGGCTCAAGATTTATCATTGTTATTTGGGCAGAAGTTAGTAGGGTTATGAGACTACATCAAGAGAACTTGCAAATCTTTCTAAAACACTTTCCCTTTCCTCTCCTGATCAAACCTACTAACGACATGCTTAAGCTTTTATCCCTGGAGTGGATGGCAGCACCCAGTTTACATATAGGTTATCATACCATGCTTGATACGCCATCACTTCTCCCTTTTCTCCAGGTAATGACAGTGATTGGCACTGGTTGACATGTCTTCTGCTGTTCCAGTTTTATGGAAAGAATGGGTGTTCAGGGAAGCAGCAGGGAAAGAAGAGGCCCTAACACTTAAGAAGGCTGAATATATTTGCTACAATGCACAAAAACGAGAATAAAAGTTGAAGAATCAGGTTTATCCACATATAGAATCCAGACATCATGTAAATAATAATAATATTCTTAAGGCAGTAAAGAAAGAAAGGTGTAGTATCCAGGATTTAAGAAACAACCTAGAAAAAAGTTGTATCCTTTTCTCTCTAGAGAAGACCACAAAATTAGAGATTTAATGAGAAATTGAGTCCATTCAGTCCCTGCAAGGTGTCTTTTTGCAAAGAGATCATTAAACTTTGGAAGCCTCTCTATAATGTTTATGGCATGTAGGAAGCACCAAAGAATATCTCTTTCCAACTTTACAAATCCCATTCCCTTGCAAATAGGTCATGTGGGAAAATAACTGAACAGAAGATGGTCTAGTTTTTATTTAGATAGTTGTATCTAAACGGAAGCAATGTAAGCAAACAACAGCCTCTATTTGAAATATAGATACCTACTTCAAACAATATTTATTACATAAATAATTACCAATAAAAATGTCTCAGACAAGCACAAAAGCAGTGTATCAGTGACATTCCTGTTCCCGTAAATTCAGTAGGAATGTCTATTTTATTGTCAAAACAAAGCAAAATTGTTGAGAGTTTCTGAGATGGCTACAATGAAGGACGGGAATTTTTTACTTTTTGCAATCTTAGTGTTCTAGGATAACAACCATTTTCTGTAAATTCAAAGAACTCGGATCTAGCAACACGAAATTTCTGAGCTTTCACATTTTGAAAGTTTTTGCTTCTGTCATGTTTTTTCTAGTCATTCACTGGTTGGTCAGTTTTAAGTTACTGCCCCATATCAGCAGAACATTAACTCGCTATAAGATCTGGGAACCCCTATCTGTTTCAACAGGTCAGGGATTCTTCAAAACAGTGAATTAGTTTTTAAAAAAATGAAAAAAATCAATTTGAAGAGGAGCACAAAAATTGGTATTTCAAATTTATTGACAGGACACTAAGATAATCAGAAATTCAAATGAAAGCCAGACTTCATTTATAATTAATAAAAAAGCAAAAGTTGTATGGAATATTTGTAATAAAGCCTTTTCCATTTTTACTACTGTTGTGACTTTCACAATGTTAACTTACCTGCACAGAACTTGTTCTCTATGCCTCTCTATTAATAACAGAGTAAAGAGATATAATCCAACATTTCTGACTAGTTCAAAGGTTATGTGGCCAAAGCTGACTTCTCCAAAGGCTTGGTTTACAAGCATTTTACTCTCCTCTTTTAAAAGCACGGTATTTTTGACACTTTTTCATGTCAGCAAGTTTTACTGTGCACCAGCTGGTGAATTAGAAGTCTCTATTTTTTCCTTCTTTCATTTTAGGAGCGTTAAGAATCTGAGAATACAAGTACAGCAATAAAAGGCAGATTGTCTAGCAGTACACTGAACTGCCAATAGCTGTCCCTTTTGAGACCCCACCAATACTTAACATTTCACTTAAAACCTAAATACCTACTTCCCAAGCTCAGTTTTTATTTTTTATCTCTGTGACATATGCAGCAAATGAAATACGCCACTGTTCGAGACCAATAGCACTTCCACAAAAACGTTTTAAAGCAAAATTAAGCAAAGGAGGGGAGGTGGGTGAAAGTTCCATCTCCTTTTGTTAGAGGAATCGTATAGCCATCAGGTACTAAACTCTATAAACATGCACCTGTAAACTGCTCAGTACAAATAGTGTATGATATAAATGGTAAAAAATGGAAAATGGAAAATGACATAGTGCTGTAACTCCACGTTAAGTCATTTTGAGAAAGCCAATACTCATGCCATACCATCACACAGAAAAAGCACTTTTCAAAGAAACCTTAAAAGGTTTTTATGAGGTTAATTACCTGCTCAGTGATCCTCATGTGAAAGTCATGGAAGTCACTGTAGCGTCGATATGTCTTCCATGTCTCTTCGCTGTTTGGATTTCGCCGATGGACTGTGATAGCATACAGTGCATATGTCTTGCCGTGGTCATTACACACTCCTGCCACAGCATATGGGTCACAGTCAGCATAGACTAGTAGTTTAAAAATAAAATAAAAAAGGAACAAACAGAAAGAAGGAAGACGAAAGGACACAAACGTGAAGTGAAGCAATGTCTGGAATGACAGACTCGAGAGACAAAAATGGACATGAAAGCAGAAGAGTAAGCCATCCCTTTATCCAAAACCCTCCAGAAATTTATTATGTAAACTTAAGTAGAGAGATTAAGTAGCCTTTAAATTAGACAAGTTTCACTGGTATGCAAAACAAACAAAGAATAGCAAAGATTTCAACTTTTAAGAATAATGAATAGATCTTTTAAAAAATAATTTTAACTTAAAGAACTCAAGATAAGGGTGAAAGACAACTGTGAAACCAGAAGAAATTCCAGTCTGCAGAGTACTCTAATTGCAAAAGTTTGTCCATCAAAAAAATCTGTACATACAAGACAGTGCTAGCAAGCTATAAGCATACAGTTTTATTATTAACATCAGCAGTTTGTTATTAACTGGAAGATAAAAAAATACCCCACCCCCGTTTAAATCAACAGAAACTATATATACACACACACACACGTATGTATGTATTCTGTATGTGTGTGTACATACAATATATTGTGTGTGTACACACACACATGCACACACATTTTAATGGAGAAGTCAATTTATACATGGAAAGAACGCAGATAGCTATTTTAAATAGAATCAAACATCTTTTTGTTCTCCATTGAAAATTTAGGTTCTCTTAGATATTACTCCATCACAGAATTCACCCAGTACAGAGTTTGTTTCAAAAATTTTCATTTGATCTACAGAATAACCTAGAACCAATATTGTTTACACTGCAAGCTGTTTAAATTGGCAACATGTATCTCTACGTACTGAGCCAACACACAGTAATCACAATTTTCCAGTGGCTAGATGAAAATACTTTTTAATCAAGTTCTGTGAATTTTTCAATGCACCCACACTCCATAAAATACACTTTTACTGACAAATCATCAGCTCCAACTTCTGTTGTGCTTCCAGCCTTGACTTGACTCTGAAGTATAATGGCAAGGTCTAAGCAGCCAGGGAGCACCTCTAGGATAGGGGCTGCTGCTGACAATGTAAGAATTACTCACTAGTGAGGTGCACAGAGCATCTTTTCTTTGCTGTCTACCCTCTAGAAAAATAATGTTGAGTGCTGCACCCCCACAGAAAAGAGCAGGCAGTCAGGATGCTGCTAAAAAACTGCCCAGAGAAAGGAGCAGGGAAACCCCAGCCCCACAGATGTTGAGCAAGCCCTATTCTCTAAACTCATGTTGACCGCTCTGCTGTGCAGCCACCAGACCACACTTCAGGGGCACTGCTGAGTTTGCACCTTTAGGAGCACCGCTTCAGAAAGTGAATGTCAGAAAAAGAAAGAAGTTGTCCCCACCACCCCTCATGTCATAGCCTCTTATCAGCATTTATTTTGCAACAAAAGACAAGGTGAACCCTCAAAGATTATGGAGAGGATCTTGTATAAAACACACAAGCACAGTAAAGTGTACTAATTGGCAGAGGAAAGGAGCCTGCACACAGATGCAAGATGCACCTACTGCCTGTAGCACCAAGAAAGCAGGGACTTGTATTTCTTGTTCAAACATGAAGTGAAGAGAAAGAAGACATCCAGTTTAATCCGATCTTACAATATGAACCTGTACATATCCCCTGGTTCAACTGGAGCATTATGGATTCACAGAGTCAAGCTGATAGTTATCAATACACATTGCCATCAAGATTATAGATTTAAAATAATTTGTGTGGTTCTAAGTTTACCTTCTTTCTTAGATCAAAACAATGTAACTTCTAAGTTTAATTCAGGAAAAAGTATCACATGCTATTTTAATAAAAAAGCAAAACTGTGAATCTTAACTTTTAAATTATATTTTCTCCTTCTCTGAGGACTGACTGCATGAGACTTGGATTGCACTGCACTCTCACACTGGGTTGGAGTAACAGTTTAATTAAAAAAGTCAAGTAGTTCAATTCTTGCTCACAGCTCATGTGTCTGCTATATAAATGCATAGATTTAAAAGTCTATTGCATAGTAAAATCCGCCAAAAAAAAGTATCTGAAGATCAATTCTCAATTTAATTACCCAGTGCAATCTCATCTAACTAGAATATTTGCAAATAATATCTGAGAAGTTTTTATTCTTTACTCTCATGTAATAAAAACTTTCCATTTATTACTAAGCAACTTTTTTCCAAAAGATAATAAAAAATGCCACCACTGTAAAGACTGAAGTCATATCTTAAGTTAAGTCATAAGGAAGCACAAAAAACAGGGGAAAATACTATAGTAAGAGAAGTAAACTGTCAAGAATTAGAATTGTGTGACTTGAAAAAAAGAATCAGAATCTGTTCTTTAAATAATTGTTAAAATAAATGCCACTCAATATTAAGTTTAATGAATGATTTTCCAGAGATAGGAAAAAATAATAATACCATTAACAATAAAAATGAAATCACATATAAATATATATAGTCTACAACCTACAGCACCAATTCTGTAAGGATTTCCATTCCAAGAACTTCATGGGAAATGTGAATTCAAATGTTTTATGAGGTTAAAATATTAAAGGATTAGGATTTCAAGGGCCTGTAATATTAAAAAACTCAAAATAAATGATGGTAAACAAGTAAGCAGCCATCATAACAGATTCACTTACCAGTATCTGAGATGTATGCATGGAGTTGAATTGTCTCATCAGAAGGTACATTTGAAAGGTCATCTAAGGACTGCAGGGTTGGGGAGAGGGGGAGGAGTAAGAAACACGCAAAAGAGTAAGTTCACAGATACCTCTCATTTGAGAGATGCTTTTTGATTCCTCTATTTCATTTTCAAAATTTCAGTTCACTACACTATTAGAATAGCTTAATGCACTGCAACAACAAAAACAGGTGTTTGTATTACCTGGTAAGTAAAGCCTGCCTTTTACATAGAGTGTAGGGCCCTTCATTTCCCCTACCAGTTTCACATAGTTTTGTGATCACTCTAACATATTTGCCACTTTAATTTGATATCTCAACTCTAGTAGAAGTACAATACAAATAGTCTTTTACTGAACATTACAAAAAAACCCCACTGTTTTTCCTCGTAAAAAATGAACAGGTACATCCTCAGCTGGCTAAAGCCCTGTCTCCCTATTCAGTGATTACTGGGATCAAAAGAAGCCTAACGTGTCTTTTAGAGAAGCTTTGCTATTATTTAAAATTAGTGCATCTCACTACTAAGACTTAATATAATAAAGCTCTGAAAGATTGTTAGGTGAAAAACTTGGATACACAACTGAAAGAAATACAGGATGGGCCACTACACATGTGATCCTCATCTTAAATTACCAGGTTTAAAAAAAAAGATGGAGCTACTTAAGTAGAATTCATAGGCACTAGGATCCCAGCTACTTTACATATTTTACCCCAAAATTCTAAAATAGTTCAAAGATAGCTGCATATTGATTCTGAACGTGTATCAGCTATATTTTATAATTTAACCAAGCCAGTTTAATAGCGAGTTGCCACAGAAGTTTACCTAGAATGGGACCTACTGGGTACCAGTACCATACTCATGTCAAAGTAAAACCCCAATATACGTCAATCAAGTTTCACACCTCCTCTGCTTCCTTAAACATAAACCAACCTTACGTGATTACAATCAAAAGTTAGGTTGGATTTGAAAATGTAAATTATTTAAAGCCTCTGGTCTTGCCCCTTCTTCATCTGAATCTTTATCATCTCCATGATATCCCAGCATAACACTTCAGTCCTTCCTTCTGAAGCTCTCTAGAGGAAATGGCTCTTCTCTGCCTCAACCACCTCAATCAGTCTCTGCGTAAATATCCACAATGGAAGGTGAAGGAAGTAATATTTTTGTTATAAAGTCTAGATACTGAATAAATGGCAACGTTAAAAAGGTCTGAACACACTGACTATGGTTTAATCGGTATTGCAGTAAGTATTGCATCTCCTAAATATCTTATGATACATCTTGTAGGCTTACAGTACCAAAGTCCCAGACTCAAAAATGGCAGAAGAGCGAGCAGCTGTTTGGGAAATCTGCTTGGCCACTGCATGCTATAATGCTAAAAGTTTATGTCTGTCCAATGGTAGAACAGATGAGCACACGCAAAAATATTTTGAGAACAGACATCATCTTTACCTCAAGAGTTCCCAAATCTGTACATTACTGGATGCTGGAGAGTATTCTGGTAAAGTATCACGTAAGTGGACTGTTCCTATAATCATCATTAGACACTTGCTTTCAGTCATTGTTGGATATAGGGCTAGACTTTCTCTGACCTAGTCCATTCTTAAGCAAGTCACCCTTGGACAGCAGTAACCCTGCAAGTTGTGATCTATACTGCAGTGCCCAAATTTAAAAGCAGAATATCACCTGAAATTGATGAACAACAAGAATTTGTGGAAGCTTGAATACATGCTTGATATTCTGAGAACTCTAGAATTTGATTACCAGCAAGATGGAAGGGATGTTATTAAAGAAAAGTAACAGTCAACTGCTCTAGTATTTTGTTTGCTATGAAATATTGACATCAAGGTACTGTGACTTTTCTTAAAAGGCATCATTATTTCTTGTTTTCCTGCCTTCCTTCATTGCCACTCACGACAGTTCAGTTTTCTTCTTGATAACTGAATGGGGTCCAAGTTCACATATCCCAAATACTGTCAGAAGTTCAACCCAGCCATTTCTGCTGCCATTCAAGGTCTTGGATATGTAACACCTGTGTAACTCCTCCTATCCACTCAATGCAAATGCAGTATGTAAAGCTCACATTATGGATCCATTTAGGTGAAATTTGCAAGAGTTTATAAATATTCCTGTATTGTTTTATACCCTCAAAATATTCCCTACTGGTTTAATATAGTAGATTAATGTGTCAAATAAAAGGCAGAATTAAGAAGATACTTTTGTGAAATAACTTTTCCTGAAAATAGTTTTGAGCCTCCAGACAATCTTGAAATACATTCTTACAGTGAAAGTATAAACTGCAGGAGATGTATTTTATAATAGAAACTTTAGGAAACACTTAACTGCTGTGGGAAGGCACTATACAGCAACAATTAATATAAGTAAATGAAATGGTTGAAACTTGAACAGATAACACAACAGTTTGCATTTAATATGACCTAATAACTTTGACATTAGGTATATTCACAGGAACACAAAGTTAATTAAAAAGCAAAACTATCACACCACAACCCAATCTTATTTAATGCATTGTCATTAGCTACAAGTACAAAAATTCCCTGACCTTTGAAGTAACCTTTTCAAGGTCTATTTTTCTTTATGTAACTGACTGACACAAGGGAGCTGAACTATGTGGACAGAATTTTACTCTTGACATGGAATTCAGCCAGGAAAAACTAATGTACCAGTACTCAAACACCTGTAAAAGCACTGAAAACCCTGAACAGCCCTGAACAATATGGACTACAGAAAGCAAAAGTTCTTCTGCATAAACAGCGTTTTATTCCACATTTCTGCTAGAATATTCTTCACTCTTTAGAAGAATAACAAATGTCGTATTCTGCAAATATACTTTTCACAATAACAACAAAAATCAAGACTTGGAAGTGTTCTATGCAAATATCTATTTGTATTGCAACAGTGCTTGATAAAGGCTTTAAGGTTTTCTAGCTTAGTTTGGAAAGGCCACATGAAACTAAGCAGCCGATAAATATTAGCCAGAGGAGCCACTGCCATGACAAATCCCCATCCACAAAATATGACTTTGATATGTCAGAACATTCTTAGAAAAAGTAGTTAAGAGACATTTAATTGACTAATCACTTAAAAAGATCTTTCAAAAGAACCTTTTCTGAAATGTTCCCAGAACTTTATGTAAATTTACAAAAAATATGGCTAAATTCAGCTTTCCTTCTGTATCTAACAAGAGTTTGTGTAAATTGTATCAGCTGACCACCTCTGCTTTTCCTCCTATTTCAAAATGTAAACATAAGGAAAATAACAGAAAAAGAAAATTCCAACTTCAAAAAAAAAACAAAACAAAAAAACAAAACAAACAAAAAAAAACAAAAACAAAAAACAAAACAAACAAAAAAACCCCAAAAAAAACAATCCACAGAAACAAACAACCCACCCCCCCAGAGAAACATATTTACATTCATCTTAAATGTATTCCTTTAAAAAATAAACTCTATTCCTCTGCATGCAAGCGTAATACGACCAATGCACTAGAACTGCTAAGGAGCTAGCTACAGTATCTTCCAAGAACGAATTAGAACGGCCCATGAATCACATAAGCCAGCAAACTGCATGCAGATTGCAAATCTTTCTGAAACTAAAAGATCTGGAAAATACTCTCATATGCACAATTGAACCTTGCGTATCTTGTGGCTCAGCTACATATAATCTGAAAAAACAAGGAAGAGGGATTTGATTTTTGGTTTAAAACATTTTAAACCCAGTATCATCTATGTGGGACAGATCATTTGGGAAAGGTCTGGTAGAAGTACACAGTTCTCTTCATACATATGCAACCACTAGTACATGCAGAAGCATATTTCAAGTATTTAGGCACATTCATGTAACAAAATAAAGGTTCTGACAAGCCAACTCAGTCAAGAATTCATAAAAAAAAAAATTGAACTTCAAATTAGTAGGATTAGAAACCAAAGTTTCATATTTTGAATAGATAAACTAGTTTCCAAATCAAGTCCTTGCTGAAAAAAATAAACCAATCAACCTATAAAAATGTAATTAAATGCCTCATTTTACAGTCAATTTGAATTTAATCCTTCGAGATTTCAGTTTCAAAGGATTTGTTTTCACCTATTATTATCTAACTGCAAAGTATGCTTTGCATAAATTAACTACAGATTATTGCTGTTTCTGTGAGACACAATGCAAAATTCCATTAAATACAGGGGAAAGTACAAAAGGGACAGTCTTATCTTACAGATTAATTGATACCGCATGTGTGTTTCAATTTGGTTTAAGAACTTTTTCAGAAATTAAACTGCAATGAAGTAAAACCTCTAACATACATAATTTAAACTATTTTTATAACACTTTCCCTATTGTTAGGGAGGAGGAAAAAAAAAAAAATCCAAGCACTTACCAGATTTATGCTGCCAGTAGGAGACCCATTAAAAGATTCTGGGAGTAGTGAGGAAGTGGAAAGGAAACAACAGGTTAGAAGATTTTCTCCAGTGTAGAGCCACAGACAAGAAATAAAAATGCAAAGATAAAACATTACGGAAAATAATGGACTACTGTGGCAAAACGTTGCACCCGACATAAAAGTACTTCAAGTTTCCTATAGAGACACCTAAAGGAAAATGTATGTAGGTTTATACAGCTATAGATATGAAATAAATACTCCAGACAACATTCCTTTTTAACCTTATATCACCACATGAAATTGCTTCATTAAGGAGTCAATTTAATAATTAAACAATTTCCATTAGACTTGTATGAGAAGAACAATTTTAATTGCTTTAAAAACCAGATCTCGTATGTACTTTCAATTTCTATTTCCAGATAAAGAATACTGTTACATATTAGAACAATCCAACATGTTTAAGAACCTCTAATATTTTTGAATAAAAATGAGAATTATAGAGTCACATACTTATGCAACACATTTGTAACCAAGACTTGACAAAAAAATTTACATGAGATTAATAACATTACTACAGAAAAAAACCCTATTTGACTCCCAAAACAATTTACAAAAAAAAGCACAAGGAGGAAACATTAATTTAAAAATCAGAGATGTTACAGAACCTTTTTGATTTCTCAAAAACAGTGTGGATAATTTTCTTATTTTCATTTTAAAGCAGAAGAATGGTCCCAGAAAATCCCCCTTACAGATATAAAGCTCACCTCCTTCACCATCATCTGATCCTCTGAAACTAGGATCCTTCAGCATATCCAGCTCAGCTAACATACGCACATACAACACATTCTGTTTGAATGAAGGGTAGAATCTTTCATCTCGCAGCATCAATTCATACACCTTGTTGGAATAAAGATGCCAACCTTAGAAACACTTACTCCATTTTTTAATTAATCAGACAAGCTTTCATAAATTCTACTTGACCAACATATGTATCTCTGCATTCTAGCATGTGCCTCTGGGTTTCCTTTAAAACCCTAATGGGAGTTTGTGAAATTTCAATTCAGGCGTACTCTTAACGGAAAGGTTTTAAGAACTAATTGTGCTAGAAATATAATACAGTCTCAGGAAGTATCTGTCTAATTAGTGAGACATACACGTATAGGAAGGAAAGTTAACTGTAAATGTTTCCTTCCTCTCCTCTTAACCCTTTGAATTGCACTATAAACATATTTGGTCTTCATCCATTTCACAACAGGTTTTCTCTCAGAATCCCTTCTTTGTTGATTAATTACAAATGCAGACATGCAAACAGGGGGAGAGGTGAGAAGAGGGAAAGGAAGGGAGGAAAGACACCGCATTCTACTTTCCTGAAAATTTCTAGTTCAGCCAATACAGTATAACCGTACCTCACAAAAGATTTAACCATGCCACCTCAAAAAGTTATCTATATAGCCTACACAGTGACAGTATATATACATATACACACATGTGTCTATATGTAGTGGGAATAAATTCATAATGTTTGGACATCCATGTCAACTCTAGAATATTTTAATGTATGTTTTTTCCATGGAACACTTTGTACAAGTGCTATCACCTGGTAAGAATGGCTAAAAAATTTTCATGTAGGTCTGAGGAAGTAATTGTCTTTTGCAACACATGAGAAAGTTATGCTCTTCGGCAGAAATCACACGCAAGGCCCTTGTAACCTACTTTGAGCAATACAGATTTCACGAGGTGTTTTCATTAGTTTTAAGTGTGGGTCTCAAGTACAGTAGAGTGATTCTAAGCCCTACAGCTCATATCACTAATGTTTAGCATGAATAACATTAAGTTAATGACCTAAAATAAAAACATCTCAGACTGGGTATGCAATTTACTGCCAGAATATTAATACTTCACACACACACACATACATATATATATATATTAGACATGAGTGACAGTCTGCATACGCAGGTAGTAAAAAGACGTTTATCGTCAGTACTTGCTGCTTCTGAGTGCTACACTGTACAGGCTTGCAGAAACAGAACAATCAAATTAACTTCTGGAAAGAGATACAGAATTCAATATGGCAACCTGCTCACATCCTTCTTTAAAACAGAGTGCTAAAATGGGACCAAAATTGTACCACTTAGTTGTCCTACACAGGCACGTTTTTGTGCATGAACACAAATAATAATACCATAATTGTAAATCATGCTTCATAATTAATTTCATACAGGACACCTATTCTTTCTCTGTCTATTGCTTTGAAAACCATAGGCTATGTAAGGCTAAGCGGAAATTGGCAACTTAGAGTATGATTTTTATAGAATAAGAAAGTGGTAAAACATGTTTTAGGTTTCAGCTACTTGAGTTCCTCCCTCCCTTTTCAATGGTTGTAGTGACATTTAATACTCTGTAGCCTTAACAGTTCTTACGAAATACAGGATGAAAAGAGTATACCTTTCTCTGAATGTCATCAAAGATTTCAGGTGTTGGATCCTCATGGTTCAGTGTTTCTGCCAGTTTTGCTACTAAGTTGTCATCAATATTAACTCTTGGAGATGCCTGTCATAGAAATCTAAATCAACTTTTGCAGCATAAAAATAAGAAAGCTTCTATTTTCACAAATAAAGTCCAATACAATTCTATAATTCTCTAAACAAACTAAATTTCTTCATGCTGAGTGTTTCTAGCTCTAGAACTGTCTAGAACACACAACAGGAGTCAGACATGCCCCCACCCAGTAAGTTCAGAGTTTGTATTTAAAACTCAGAAGTTTGAGGATTAAATACTAAGAATCACCTCAAAAACTACTTATGCACATTATTTTGAAGCAATACCTAAGCCAGATCTACTTAGACTTAAAACCAGATTTTATTTATGAATAGCAAGATCTAGATTCAGAAAGTAAGAATATGCCACTAAGAAAATAAGAAGATGAAGACCTGAAGCATTTGAGGAAAGGCTAACAGTTTGTCAACTCTGCCAATTTCTGGAAAGATTAACAGTAGCTGTTAAAGTACAGCTACCAACATACTAACTCTATCAGCCATCAGATTCCCAGTCATCCCTTGGTATGACATAGTTCAAACCACTGCCCGTTAAGCATTCTTTTAGATGAGCCCAAGTTCACACACCTTCCCCATTTTCTATTACGAGACAGGGAGCCAGCACTCAACCAGACCCAACATAGCTCACTCAATCTATTAAGCACAGGCGAGAAGCTGAGTTTATCAGCTCTGGAATAGCTCTGGTGTTAGATGGCTTCTGACTTCAAACTGGTGATATTCAGTCAGCTCAAAAACCTATCTGAGCAAGCTCTGCACAGTCTAAAGACCACCACGTCAATAGACTACTGAGGTGAAAAAACAGAGTGAAAGAAATTATGTGGAAAGAGAAGCATTACAAGAGATTTGAAGGATAATTTGCTAAGGGAAGTTCTCCAGTGAATTGAGAGGTAATTTTTATGTATACACAAATTGAGAACAAAGATGCTTTGTTAACACAAGTTGACAAGTGTTTTCTTTCACAGAGGACTCAGTTACTGCAAGACCACTGGAAGCATTCAGGCTTAGTCTACTGAAAGATAGGCTCAAATAAGTGATATTTGAGCAATTTATACAGACAATTGTACAAAGGCACAGGAAGTTTTTTCATTTGAAAACCCAATCTTAATCCAAGTTTGTTCAAATGTTGGGTTGCATCTTTTTGAAAACATTTCTTCAGGCGGTAGGGGTGCACAAGGCAGGGTAAAAGGAAGGGAAAGGGGAAAGGACAGCACACACAAAGGGACAGATTTTCTTATCCTGTCCACATTTTCTCTAGTTTCTCTCTATTCTAGAAGGTCAGCTTCTGAGGAACACATTCAGTGCATTTTACAGGATAGTCAGGGCCAGTATGAGACTTTTTAAATGGAGGGGAGGGGAAAAAAAACCAACTGCTTACTGCTTGACAGAAGGAAAGGGAATATACACAAGTAATAGCTTAAATGTCAACTTGTAAACAACTTGCGCTACATCCCATCCATTTCATATTAATGTAGCCATAACTACTAAAGAAGCGTCTGTACAAAGAATAAATTCCAAACAACAGACAAATAAGTTATTTCTACCTTTTCTGATAAATATTGCTCATAAACTCCAAATGCAGCTGCTCTTAATAGACCCTTGGTTTGATTAGTCTGATGTTTTCCATCTTTCTGCCGGCTTTGAAGTACCTCCAGCTGTTGCTGTGCTGTAACCCTGTATCCTTCCACTGTCATCCAGAAAAACAGATGTGCTTGGCCACCAGTCTGCTGCATGTAATCTATAGAAAACAGCCACCACACCACCATAGTTACTGTTGTGCATCTTAGAATAGAATCCTCTATGATGTTAACTACATACGGAACTCCAGAATCTGGTTATACCTCTGGAATAGTTGTCATCTAGAGTCAAAAGTAAAAAATACTATATATATACTGGTGATAATCAATAAACAAAATTGGGAGCAAAGACTAGGAACTAAGCACTTAATCCTAAAATGCACATGTAAAAAGCGAATCCACCATCAGTATGTAGATGTAATAGGCTTGTACAGCATGATACCGATTGAAAGGAAGTTCAAACTGGAATTCTAACAAATCACATGCATCTACTGCATTAAAAGGACTATCACCACCTACAAAACTCATCAATATTCTTAGTAATGACCATTGGCAGCCCAATTAATTCACAGAAAAGAATCAAACATTAGAAAGCATTAAGAATTACACAACTTTAGTCCATCTATGAATATCTTGATCATAAGATAAACCTAAAATAGTACATAATTTACTGCCATATTTTAGCTCCTCAAATAGACCACCTTCAGTGACCTTGTAATCCTCTCAACTTCAATCTAACATCTATAATCATTAGTTCCATTAGCTTACTTTTGCTTTTCTCACTGAAGACTAATGATTCTGGTAAGTTTCAGAGTCATTCCAATTATAAAACTCTAAGCAGTTTTCGCAATGATTCTGTTCTGAACAGAATAAACTTGTGAAATGACAGACCAAGAAATGGTGCAAGAACAGTCTTACAGAGATATCAGTATTGAAACTAGCTTGATACCAGCTTTTGGAAGTAATGAGTATGGTGTTCTGAACAGTTAATTACAGACTGATTTGCAAAAACAGTTTTGGTTCCCTCTGGCAAGAGGCTTATACACATTTAGCTCTCAGTAGACAGCTGTATTTAGCTATTTCAAGTGTATAGTCCTGTGGCATATTCTTTATAAATAAAAAATGTCAGATAAATTGATACTTACCCATGAAAAACTGTAGTGCAACATTGTCTACCAGAATATGGTCCAGAGGGACTGTGCAAAGTTTTCCAAAGTTTGCTGCCAGTTTCACAGTATCTATTTCCTGTAAGACACAGTTCACTGTGTTCATAGGCTTTATTTTTTTTAAATTAGTTTTAAAAGTTTCTGCTTACCAAAAAGCAGAAGTAATAAAAAATAGTTTACATTACAGATAATGAAGCAGCCTCTCAATGGTTAGTTATTATCACATCACTAGTATGTGAAGATCTAGATCATAAGGTCACGTTCTCATAACTATTTGCCTTCAATATAGATTATTTCTGCTACATGGGAAACGGAGTATTAACATTGCTGTTCCTGTAATACTATACAGGTCAAATTAACCCCAAATCCCTCACCAATAGTGACGGTAGCATACAAATCAATTAACAGAATGAACTAATTTCAAAATTTGATGCGGTGCAGGTCACCACAACTTAAATTCATCTCTGTCCAACTTTCTTCTGTTAATACAACATTTCTTGGTATTACAGTAATGGTTCTGGATCCAACTATAGAATACGTAAACATTTTAACAGTCAATATGCACAAGATTACATTATATTGGAGCCGCATCTACATCCAATTAAGAGAGTCAAGAAACTAAGCGGTCAACCATACTGACTCTGTCCACCTTAAATTATAAAACAAAATATAAAACAAACGAAGAGAACTACATGAGGTTCTCAAATTTAACATCCAGTTTGTCTTAGGCTTTTCATACCTAAAGAGGTAAACATGTCTGACAAAAGGCAATATATGGAGTCTACAAGGCATTGCAACATAATCAGCAAGCGGTACCTTTATCAGCAAGAAAAGAGATCTTTGCCAAAGACTAAGCTTGAGGCACAGAAGGTATGCACTGGAGCAGCAAAACAGAACTCAATCTAGGTGCATAAATACAAAAACGCTTTGCATCTATGTAACATTTTGGTTTAACTCTCGTATTGAGAAAGTAGGAATAGTTAAGATGTACTGACCTATCTGATAAAGAGAGAATCCAAAAAACTCTAAACATGTAAGCCTTTAGAAATTCTTTCTATACTTAAAACTGCAAATACAACACTAACTTCAGTTGTAATAATGTATTCCTATAACTGCATACATCCAGCTGTGTTTCAAAATGCAAGAATTAAAGCACTAAACAGAACTACTACATCATTTGCTGCTTCACTCTTTCAGAACTAAAAAAAAAAATTCTAAAACACTTACTTTTCCTGACTGCAACCTCTGAATTCTTGAATCACATACTTTAATAACATATAATAAACTGTTTATCTGATTTTTTATAGTGTTGATATCTGAAAGCAAAAAAAAAAAAAGAGGATTAAGCAATGCAGATGAGTGTACAAATTCTTGTTCTGAAATGCTCTAAAAATACCATAGAAAAGTGACATATGACTTACAAAACATATCAGTTTTGCAAAGAAGTTTTTTTTCAGTTTAAATACCTTATTGATAGAAGCAAACAGGAATAAATATTTTTCTTTTTCCTTTACCTGTTAACTGAGTCTATACACTAATACCTGAAGTGTTACTGAATTTCAGAACCACCAGTCAAGGCAAGTTTCAATTCAGTGCAAGTATACATACCTAACCAATTTATTTCAACAAAAAAAACCCAAACACACACATATGAAGATTCAAGTTTTAACACTTCACATATAATCTATTTATTTTTTAAATAACAAAATGTTTTATACTATGCTGCAGCAGTGGTTTTATTTTCTAAATTTTTGGAATATACTTCAGAGAGCATGCTGGCAAACGCATTTCATATTTTGTAAAACAATACAGCACTAACCATCTCCTGCTGTATCTAGAGATCGAAGATATTGCAATTCTTCACTTGCTTTATCTTTCACTGCTTCCAACTCGCCTATATTATCACTTAATTTAATAATATTCATAAAGGCCTCATAGTTACAGTTGGAATCACGAATCTGAAACAGAAGTTTTACAGTGTGAATAATGCAAAACAGGTATACACACATGACATCAGTTTTCATTAAATGAATTATTTTGATACAGCACTGCAAAGCGGCATTTTGGAAACACTTTGATGCTTCTAAACCTTCCTCTTGATACTAAAATTTTACACAGACCAAAAATGAGGAAGCATGCACACAGTCAGCACTTACTTTACACCATCATTTTCTGCTTTCAAAAAGTACAAAAGACACTTGGAAAGCACATCAACCTCCTTAACGAAGATCTTGTCCAAAACTCAATCAACCTTCTTCTGCCATTACCCATCCCCTTAGCTAAGTAGGCAGAAACTGGTGAGACCACTGAAGAGGTTTACACTTTGCCAAGGTCCCCTGCAAGTGTACATGCTCCCAAAGTAAAGGGCTTCTTGGCTTCTTAAGATACAGAGTTACAAAAAGAATTAAAACATTCTACAATGTAACCATAACCTACTGGGAGGGGCAATTACTGAATTAATCATAGAATCATAGAATAGTTTGGGTTGAAAGGAACCTTTAAAGGCCACCTAGTCCAACTCCTCTACAGTGAGCAGGGACATCTTCAACTAGACCAGGCTGCTCAGAGCCCCGTCCAACATGACCTGGAATGTTTCCAGGGATGAGGCATCCACCATCTCTCTGGGCAACCTGTGCCAGTGTTCCACCACCCTCATAGTGAAAATTTTTTGCCTTAGATCTAGTCTAAATCTGCCCTCTTTTAGTTTAAAACCATTACCCCTTGTCCTATCGCAACCGAGCCTGCTAAAAAGTCTGTCCCCATCTTTCTTATAAGCCTCCCGTAAGTACTGTAAGAATATCCTCTCTGAAATCCTACTTCAGATAGCTTAATAGTATTTACAAGGGTATTTCAATACATACTATTTTCCCAGTATTGGCATAGGATGAACCTGCTCTGGGGACTCAGGAATTTGTGCAAGTAAAGCCTGCTGTGCTGCTGAGGTCACTGGAAACTGTGCTGTGAATGCAGCGTGAAGATCAGGGGAGGGCTGGCAGCAATACGGCATGTGCACACAGATGTAGAGGGTTGAGTTCTAATGCTGGCTTTACAATTTGAAGCCAAAAAAAGACACTTCACCCACATCTTTCATAAATGCTCATTTTGATATGGCAATGTAATACTTGGTCTGAACTGCAGAAGTGCATTGCTATGAGTTGCACAGAGCAGAGAGAATGAAAACTGGATACTTTTGACCAAAGTTAATGGAAAATCTTTCTAGAAATACGCTTTTTAAATTAATAGTATAAGCAATACTTGAACTCCAAACATTTTGTAAAAATGTGAATTTCACAGTGAAGAGAGACAAGTCTGGATTAACTTCTAATTTTATACTGAAGCTTTATATTTTATTGCCAGAGAATTAGTACTGAACTGTGGTGTGCTTAGAAACATGGAATTAAACCTCACATTTTCAGAAATTGAATTTTTTCATTCAAATCTTGATTTATGTCAAAGGTTGCAAAGGAGCCAGAATTTATTTCAGTCATCTCTACCTCTGACCTTAATTTCTACTACAATCTTCATAAGATTTGTATTAAATTTTTGAAAGCATTCGTTCTTCCTTATATTTCCCCCAGCACATTTACTTCCTCATCTCAGAAAGCAATTATGAAAATCAATATTTGGGACATCACCATCATAACAGAAAGCTTTATAAAAACCTCAGAATTCTATCTTTGGATGCAGCCGGGGGCAGTGCTCAGTAAATAAAGAACAAGGCCAAGTTACAAATAAAGAACATGCGTAGGAGGAAAGGGGAAAAAAAATTGAAATGTTTGGTCCATATGAGCAGCAGTATTTTTTCTTATTAAAGCTAGGTTCCTGTAGAAATGCAGTGTGCAAACTTTTACACGAAATGGAGGTGGCTGGACTGAAGGAAATGTTGTACACGTACAGTTGAATTCGTTCTGTACTCAAGAGCTCTGAGTTTTCAGGGTAGTTTTCAGCATAGTACTTGAATGCACACTATAAGACCAAATTATAGGAATAAAAGTAGACAGTACTTGGGGAAATTAAAAAAAAAATTAAACTTGATTCATGATCTATAAGGGGTAATAAACTATAAGAGTAAGTTTCAACTTGCTTCGCAAAAAATCAGTAACATTACGTAAAAGTGTGAATATTATATTTATGTGAATTTCACTACATATTACTACTTTTAAAAGTTTGGTGGCTTTTTGCAGGTGCATTAGACACATATCAACATAAAGACTTCGTTTCTTCCCACTCAGTTAAATTATTAAGGGTTACCACAAGTATTGCAAAAACAATGACCCTGAGATTCCTTAGCAGAAGCAAAACAACCCAACCTTACTACTCGTCATTCTGGAGGCCTCAAGCTTTAAAGGACACATTGCAGAAAGAGTCAAGGCCTTCCAAGGTTACTGCCATACATCCTGAACAGCTAAGTAAAACGGTCAGAGGACGCAACTTTACGTTGTCATACATCCGTCCTCAGTCAGACGACGTCTGCCAAACCACCACAACACAGAGGACAGATAATACAGCTAGAGTGTGAATCTGTGTGTATGTATGAACATAATACATACATACACACACACACTCATATACACAGAATTTAATATAGCAACTGCAAGTTCACTATCTCTGCCAATATTCATTGGTAACTTTTCTACCAGATATCTATCTGCCATGATTACAGGAAACATGAGTAAAATTTTATATGAACATACTCTGGAAATATCATTGATTTTAAACATTATAGATCTTACCATCCATATGACATACTGATTAATATAATCAGGATCACTGAGCTGGGTTATTAATGGAAGAAGAATTCCTCGGGAGAGGATTTCCTGAAAAACAAAGTAAAACAAATCATTTTATACATTTATTCATAAAGCTAATATAACTGCAAATATTTTAAAAAAACCCCACTGTGTAGAGGCTAAATAAAAAATGTGTAATTACAGAAAACATTCAATAGGCACTTAGCACACTCCATTCCAGTTAACATTAGAAGATGTTAATAAATACCTCAGGAAAAATAACATCCATTTTACCACGCTCTTAAAATGTTGCTAGAGGTAAAAGAAACTTCAAAAACATTTCACACAAACTGTTCTCTGCTATTAAATACTTATCAAGATTGTTCTTTATTTAAAATAACCTAGTATTAAATTGGATTAATTTTACAAAATAAAAAAAGAGTTCAGCTCACAATTTTTTTTATGGCATTAAACCAAAGAATTGGGATGGATTTTGGAGTCCATATTTACCCTGACAAAGTATCGCATGATCTTGTTCTGGAAGTCTCCAGGAGGTAGCAATATATACAGTAAAACCTCACACAGATCCCTTAGGAATCCTAGGGGGCGAGAACAAATTTTTGCACAGTTTTTGTATTATGTTATTTCACATCTTACCTGGTATCATAAAACCAACAGATAAATCCTTAAAATGAAATTCAAATATACAGTCATATGTATTCTTATAGTCCAAGCGTCACAGTAACACTTTTCAGACTGAATATAAGCAGCACTGATGTAAACCTGAGACACATCTAGAGTGTCAAAACCAAGACAAAAGAAAGCCAAATTCCAAGAACCAAAAAGCTAACTCAAATGTATTTCCCTTATTTAACATATACAGGCTCCCACACCCCCCTCCACATTTTGCCCAAAAAGATAAACTGATTTCTTAAATGAAGATTATGGAGTAGTGATAAGGAAGGCAGCTCTAACAACAAGCAATCAGAATCTGCAAAGCCATCCTCTGCCTCCCAGAAAACATATTTCTGTCTTAAAATTCTTCCAATGAAAAGGGGTATAACTACATTGTACACACTTCATTACAGTTACAGCATTAATATGTATAAATTAGAGAAAACATACATGTACAGTAGATAATCATGCTTTGAAAGTCACATGCTAAGATTTCAGTATATTTCATATTGTGAACACAACTGTTAGTATTTTAATTCTACAGTATATAGATATAGTGTGTGTGTATATATATATACGTAGTGTATATATATGTAGTATATACTATGCTTTATTAGTCTTCTATACTGAAATAACTTCAGAACATAATATTGAGAAACCTTCTTCATCTTTGGGAGAAGTGCAGACTAGATCACGACAGACTTCTTTTTCCATTTCAACTTCAACCTCAAAGAATGTATCTACAAGTTCCTCTGCTTGGTCTAAACAGAAGAAAATAAAAAGAAACATACTTTTTTGTGAAGATTGAAACTTGAGAGCAAACTTGAATTATAAAATAAAGCTAACTATATTTCACACATGTATGATACCTACCTATTGAGACTCAAATAAAAAAAAAAATATTTAAATCATTACATTACCTTTTATCTGATCACCTTTTTCTGCTATTCTTTGCTGAGCTTTTCTGAAAACTCGAAGATGAGTGCCAAAGTCATCAACAAGTCGTGTAGTGAAATAAGGCTGCCAGTCTGTTTCCTTAGACCTACCAGAAAAGGACATCCATGAAAATGAATTATTTTATCCTGAACACAAAGAACAGTAAAATTTCTACTTCTCCTTCCTCCCTGCCAAGAACCACATTGATAGTACATATGGACAAGCAAAGAAATAAATCAGTCTCCTAATTGCCTATCTGCTGAAAACAAATCAAATACTGTAAAATACCACTCTTGCACCACATTAATATTTATGCCTGAATTACTTTAAGGTCAACATTAGTATCTGGGATAGTGTTCTGATTCATAACATTATCAACTATCTGTGAAAAATCTTGATATAAACAGTCTACAACCTAAAACTAAAATAGGCCTCAGGTCTTTTACAGCCATACTTTCTACAATTTTGGAAGGTACCTAAACAAAACAATTTTCTTCTGAAATTGCAGTATATGCATGCATAAAACATGTTTTACTTGAAGCTACAAGCAACCTAATGTTATGAACAACTGATGCCACAGCTTATGAGAGAGGTAATTAGTTTGAATCTCCAACAATGCACATAGGTTAGTGCCAAAAAATAATCATTGTTAGATTTGCATAAAACTATTTCCTTAGTGGTATGAAAAAGATGCAGAGATGTTCTTATGATGTCCGTGCTTTACTAGCCAAATTGAAAAGGCACTTGTGCACTATAGGTTTCATAAAGCTAAATGTTAATGATGACTTTTACTCTGCCCTAAGTATTCCACTACCTGAATTCTCTCAGACACCTACTTTGTTGTAACATAATCCTTCCAAAAATTCCATTTTTGTGTTTGTTCCCTCACCTGCTCTTTCTTCTCTCAAAGAGAGAGAAAGGGATAAGGAACAGAGACGGAAGCCTACTGCAAAATCTAAATGTGGAAATAAGAAGGAGAGCTGTCTCAAAGGGCAGTCAATCAAAACCATCAATAATCTGGATCCACCATCGGCAGAATCAACAAATTCTATAAATACACTAGGTGGCAGCCTTACATCATTCTTCCAAACGTACAATTCTCAAGAAGGGGAAAAAAAAAAAATGAAATCCCACTGTATCCATTCTCTCCAGAAGCTCATAGGGTATACGAAATTAGAGATGATGGTAGTAACCTAAGACTGCTACAGCTATACCCAACTACAGTCATAAATATACTACATTATTTTCTCTTAATAATAAGAACTGCTGCAGCCCTGTGAAACCAATTTGATTTGTACAGAACTGCACAGGAGAGGTGGCTATTTTTGAAGAGCTGTAGTACTGTAGGAAAAAAATTTAAATTCGCTATAACTTGACCTGCTTCGCCACAAAGCCAGTGCTTGATACTGTTCAATGAAGTAACTTCACCAAATAGACAAAAACATTGAAGTTAGGTAGCCACGTCCATTTCATGTAAGCACATTCTGTAACATACAGTCTATTTAGCCTGATTTTCACTATTTCTAAGACTGTTTCCTAGGACTTCCATTATTTCACTACCAATAAGATCTTTTTATAATGAATTTTTCCTAGCATTAAACCTAGCTCTCCAGCTCTGACTTTTCTTGCCAGAAAAGTACACTGACCTACATTTTCAAGTCAAGAGAGGGAGGGGATAACACCACCTCAAAATTGCTAAATAGTTTATTGTATCTCGGTGACCCACAACCTCTTCTGAAAACAGATAACAATCAGCACAGTGGGATGAATAGCTGAAATCATTACTTAACAAAGTAGATGGATATAAAGGCATGCAGTACTTGGGCTGCGAAAAGAGCCACACTAAAGAAGATAAATAATTTCCCAGACAACTTCCCTGACTTCTTGCTACTTGTTTAAGCAACAGCAGAAAAAACAATTAACAAACTATCCATTTGTTCTCAACCAACCCTATTTTTGAAAAAGATTTATATATGTGACATATCATTTCGTTCCCCAGATTACCATCCCTTTAAAAATACTCATTGTTCTTCCACACTGAAAAGCAGTATCACTTTTAAAAGTTATCTGAGCTGATTCAGGTATCTGAATTAAAGGCTTTCAGACTGACTTACCTTGGGAATAGCCCTGCTGTTTATATGAAATAGACCTGCATATCAAAAGGTGACAATTCATGCAACTCAATGTTTTAAGTTGCAGAAAAAAAAAGCTATTCAGTAATTTTAGACATTAAACTACTTTTGAAAAGGACATTTTGCAAAACACCACAACTACAAACATCATCTCCATTCATTCCTTAAGGGATCAGCAAAAGACTGTAGTTCTTAGATTATGATCTTAAAATTTTGTATGTTCTTTCCC
>NW_010522596.1:73453-75255 GCF_000687285.1 Phaethon lepturus
ACAGATAAAACTTAATAATTTATCTACTACCATACAACCCACAGAGGTATTTGTCCCCTTGCTTAGACAGTGTATTGATGTAAATACAAATAATCTTACCTGGCAGAAAACTGAACAAGTGCATACTGAAGAGCCTGCCTGATTTCCAGAAGAAATGATTCATCATCACTTAGTGTGTAATACCAATACTGCACATAGTCTCTCAGGGAAAACTGGATTACCTAAAATTGGAAAGGAAAAAAATAAAGATGAACAAATTAACAAAAGACGAAAAAATATAAAATAGCTTTTTGTGCCTGATAATGCAACAGCGGTCTTCTTAAAATGTTAACATAGTGAACCATACTCCCCGACTGTTATGAAATCGTGAATGAAACAATATAAACTCACATACTGAAACCTCTTTTTCATGTTGGTTTACATGCATTCATCACCGCTACGCTGAGAAACTCTAATACACAGAAAACAGACTCAAATATTGCCCATTATTCTGGCCCATACTGAATGGTTTTTCACTTACCACTCTCAAGCATGATAAAATTTCTCAACTTTTATTTATCTCTCAACTACTTAGATATTACATAGTCAATACTTGCAAAAATAAACATAGGTTAAATAGTCCTGGTTAGAACTTACCTGTTGCAAAGGCTCATCAATTATATTTGCACCTGTCAGTCTTCTGTCAATCTTAATAGGTCTGGCTTCACGTTTCATTTCTTCTATGCACTTGGAAAAGATTAGGAAATGTAACTTTGTAGGTTTTAGCTAAAACTAAAAATCAGCCCTACTGTTTATGATATATGTATAATTCCAATATTACTTTATACAACATTTCCCCTATTATTATAATTTATAGAGTAGATAAAATATAATCATAGAGTCATAGAAGGGTTTGGGTTGGAAGGGACCATTAAAGGTCATCTAGTCCAACCCCCCTGCAATAAGCAGGGACATCTTTAACTACAGCAGGTTGCTCCAAGCCCCATCCAATCTGACCTTGAATGTTTCCAGGGATGGGGCATCTACCACCTCTCAGGGCAACAATATCTGTATTTTTCACTGTATAGTAAATAATGGTGAAGAACTAACCTGAAAATCTACTTCTTGCTTACTGTAAAGGAGCAACTTTGCTAAAATACCAGATCAGAAGGAAAGAAAACTCAAATAGTTATTAAAAAGGGGGAGACAGAGGGGACAGGATGGACACACGACAGCAGCACAAGTTAGTTAGTGGGTAAGACCAGAGTTCCACACTTGATTATGAACTTCCTGTGCAATCTCAGGCATGTAATTGTTCAGTAGTTTGTGGCTTTTTTCCCTCTGTTTCTTTACCCATCTCAGTTTATTCTATATGTCAGAAGAGAAACTACTCTTTTGTACCATCACTACTTAACAGATGAGTCTTTAAAAAGTAATTGACCAGGGGGTAAAAAATTATTTTTTGCAGAAGGACTTGTAACTCAGAGCAGTTAAGTCCAAGGATGACTTCATCAGAGCTGACTTTTGGCAAGTGACATACTGAAAAAAACACCATTTATTAGAGCTTCTCCAAGTGGACTAATACAGTGCCTTTCTACAAACTTAGGATGAAATCTGCAATAAACCCCTTTATACTCACAGAAGTAACAACTCAACAACCTACACTATTGTTAAAAAAAAAAAGTTATTTTATTCTTTGATCTAGAGAGAAAGTTATGACTGTATCAGAAATATAGAAGAACTGCCAAAAAAAACATAAATGAAAAAATTATATATTTTTATATTTATATATATATATCGTATATATATATAATTATATACGA
>NW_010522597.1:0-592 GCF_000687285.1 Phaethon lepturus
GTGACCACGACATGATAGAATTCTCAATTCTCGGTGGGGTAGGGAACTGGGTCAGCAAAACTGCTAGACAGAGTTCCCTGGGAGACAGTCCTGAAGGACAAAGGGGCCCAGGAAGGTTGGACAGCCTTCAAGAAGGAAACCTTAAAGGCGCAGGAGCAGACGGTCCCTGTGTGCCGTAAGAAGAGCTGGCGGGGAAGGCGACCGGCCTGGCTGAACAGGGAGATTTTGCTGGGACTCAGGGGAAAGAGGAGAGTTTTTTATCACCTCTGGAAGAAGGGGCAGGCGACTCACGAAGAGTACAAGGATCTCGTTAGGCCAAGCAGAAAGAAAATTAGATAGGCAAAAGCTCAGCTAGAGCTCAGTCTGGCCACGGTCATAAGGGACAACAAAAAATATTTTTACAACTCTGCTAACAAAAAGAGAGCCTTATTGGATGGGCGTGTGGGGCGGAATTGTCACCAAGGATGAGGATAAGGTTGAGGTACTTAATGTCTTCTTTGCCTCAATCTTTTATAGCCAGTCCAGGTATCCGCAGAGTATTCAGCCCCCTGAGCTGGAAGATGGGGATGGAGAGCACAATAACCCACCCCTA
>NW_010522597.1:894-4376 GCF_000687285.1 Phaethon lepturus
ACCACATGCCAACGACACACGCAAAGCCACTGTCCATCATTTATCAGGTTAACAGCGTATGTCCCAGACGGCTGGATGCTTGCCAGTGTGACACCCATCTACAAGAAAGGCCAGAAGAAGGATTCTGGGAACTACAGGCCTGTCAGCCTGACCTCGGTACCGGGGAAGAACATGGAGGGGTTCATCTTGAAGGGCGCTCACAGGACATGTGCAGGACAACCAAGGGATCAGGCCCAGCCAGCACGGGTTCATGAAAGGCAGGTCCTGCTTGGCCAACCTGATCTCCTTCTATGACCAGGTGACCCGCCTGGTGGATGAGGGAAAGGCTGTGGGTGTTGTCTCCCTGGACTTCAGTAAAGCCTTTGACAGCGTCTCCCACAGCATTCTCCTGGAGAAACTGGCAGCTCGTAGAGAAGCTCCTCCCTGTTCTCTCAGGGCTTTGGGCTTCTCTGACTAAGGAACATGCCTGACTCTCTCACCTTTCTTGAAAAATCTCACCTCAGTTTTCATGATGGCAATAAAAAAAACCACAGGCTCACTTTAAAGCAGAAGGTACATGTTAAAAACTCATCATTATTTA
Source organism: Phaethon lepturus (assembly GCF_000687285.1). Taxonomy (NCBI): domain Eukaryota; kingdom Metazoa; phylum Chordata; class Aves; order Phaethontiformes; family Phaethontidae; genus Phaethon; species Phaethon lepturus. The sequence goes on from NW_010522597.1 coordinate 1,475, forward strand.
TCATGATTGTGATCACGGTTAAGTTTGAGACAGAGATATTTCCTTCTTCCAGTACATGGAGGAATTACAGAGTAGAGCTGGGGGGAGCAGGGAAATACTTCCTTGAAACCCTGGGTAGCAGCAGGAGACCTCTAAATTTCAGGTGTGCTGAAAAAACAGTAAATAATGGACTTAGATAAATGCCCTCCTACTCAGACTGACAGAATGTAATAAGTAACCACAGGTTATGGGATGAAAAAAGGGAAGAAAATCACAAAGGCAGTCAGCCACTAAACTATTCCTGCCTTTGAAAATTTCAACTTACATGTCTCAGGTCCAGCGACATCACAGCAGATTGCTCGAACCACAGATCATTTTTCTTCTGCATGCATGACTGATAAATGAAAAACTAAATCTCCAAACCCTAAGCATATAGGGAGCATAAGAGATTTTCACAGAGCAATTATCTTAAAGCCATTGCATCCAGTTAGAAACTCAAGTCTAGGAAGCTTTTAACTGCCTTTTAATATAAAATAAACATTCCTGAATTATCCAATTATCCTCTCAGCACCTGAACTCAGAATACTAAAAGGCAGTTATAGCAGACCAGCCTAAGTTACACAGATGCAAGTACTCAGCCCTGGCATCAACATATTTGACTTTTGTACATATTCATTATCCACTAAATCAGTTATATAATATTCACCAATAATTTCTTGCACATTCTAACTGATGAATTTTGTCACTTGACTGTTTTTTGCACAGCAAATGGAGCTTAAATTAATTCAGGTTTCTTTGAGCACATACTCGCTGATTATTCTTCCTGTTCATCTAGCTCTAATGCTTGTATTTGTAAGGCTGGCAGAAAGTAAGTTAAAAAATATTTGAGTAAAAAAAATCCTATAAGTGTCACCAACTAAATACAGAAATCAATTATGTTTGAGTATGGAAGTGAGCCAGATGCATATATGTGGCCTGGTTTGCCTCTCACTTGCACCTGGGCAATTAGTTACACCTATAGAGAGGAAGTGTAAAATGCTGTCATCCACTTAGGATTTTGGATTCATTAGGGATTTCCCTGAAGGAGTAAAAACAGTGACTCATTCTGCATAGGTGTGAAAGCAAGCCAGGTAAAACTGAAATGATTCAAAGAAGACTTTAAATTTAGCAGCTTACAGAAAAAAATTGCAAAGGTTGTGGTAATTCTGTCTTCACAAAAGACATGGAAACAGAAGGAAAAGTTTATAGGTCTCCAAAGGTATGATGCTCACACATACACACATCCCCATAGTGGCACAGGAGACCTGACCCAATGGACATCAAATGATGTGTGTAGAGACAGTCTGAAATAGGGCTCAGGAAGAAGAGTCAAGCTTCTGGTATTTTGACTAACAGAGTACTCGTAAGAAAACTGTCAAGTCTGAAGCTGAGCCCTGTGTATAGTGGGGGGCTACACTGGGGATGGGTACTTTAAGTATGGTTTTTCACCATGGACTTTCATTCTAATAGAATATTTCCCACATTTTATTAGAGGTTATTTTTACATCAATCATGAATAACACTACAGAAGAGGAAATGAAGACAATGTATTTCTGAGTATATGTCACGTACTTGTAAATATCACAAAACTTAGCAATTTATAAAAAGCTTTACTGCTATTAAGCACAGTATATCTTTTCCTTTACACACAAACTTCTGAACATATCTGATACCTGAACTTGTACTGGACAATGACAATTTCTTCTCCGCCATCTGTGCCCCATTCTTAGTTTCTTTTTCTTCCCTTCTCATACAACCACTACTTCTGCATTCATCTGCAGATGATCTTATTTGACTGGATTCAACTGTATGCAAGGCTTCAGATATCTCACCTATTTCAATTACTAGCACATTATAACTGAAAGGAAATTTTAGGGGCATAAAGAGTCATGATATCTTGATGAATTTCAAGTGCAGTTGCACAAGCTTTAATGAATTTTGAATGAGTTAATGACTGCCCAGTTGAAGGAAAGCACTGCAAAGTTTTGCAAGTGCTATAACAGTGTCTGTAGTAAGTATTCAGCCATGCTGTAATTAATGTATTCATCTGGACTTGAAACTTGGATAGATGCATCATGCATTGAAAAAAGAGAAAGAAAACAAAACCAAAAACCAACAGAAAAGCTCAATTCTTTTAAACTTAGAGCTAAAACACACTGCTGTCAATCTCAGAAGCTAGCTCATGTTTATACTTATACACAATTAGTTGTCTGTGAGGCAAAACAGAGCATCTGTTGCATACAGTCATCATTAGTAGGAGTTACCACTGTTAATGAACTGTCCAATGTCACCTGACAGTACTAATTAGTACTACCAAATCATAACCACTAATAGATGTCTGTGAACTTGATTGAACATGACAAATTAATCCACTCAGTTATGTGACTTAAAAAATACAGGAAATAAATCCTGTGTGACTAGGATAGGTCTTCCAATTTTAAATGATCAGAGAATAATGAAATGTTCTTAAAGAAGAGGATATCCAGGCTTACATAACGAAAACCTTGAAGTCTGGCATCTGAAAGGACACAGAACACCAAAATATACTTTGGCAAAGCTGAACAGAATAATTACTTCACTGATCTTGCAGGCTACACTATACTTCATATGACAATGGCCTTTTTTGCAAAAGTACGCCTTTCCCAGATCATACACAGCTGGCCATTGACTGTAATCTCATTCCATTTTTTCTTTGCAGTAAAATATCTATTGAATTTTGTTTGGTTTTAATCCATTTTGAACTCTAATCCATTCTCCAGGGTCTTTTTAAACCATCTCATATTGATTAAACTACTAATTTAAAAGTGAACATTGTTCCTTCTATCACCCCTGTAATTAATGAAAATATTGCTGATCTTTGCACAATCTTACCTGGTGTATACTT
>NW_010522597.1:4391-8457 GCF_000687285.1 Phaethon lepturus
TAAAGCATTTATGGTTATTATAAGTATGGTTTTCCAATCATTTTTGAATCATTTCTATAACGTTATACTTTAATGATGTGACTATTTTTTAACATGAAAATATGTTTCAAGCTGCGTCAAAAGCCTTACTATAACCAAAATATGTATCAACTATTTTCTATCTTGTTGCATGAGATTTGAATATTTGGAAATGAGTCTGCATTTCCAATATCTTGTTCATCACACCCTTCCATTGGAAAATAACTACTTTTTCTAAGTAGCTTCTTGCCAGGCTTTTTGTGCTGCAGACTGATTACCTATTACCTCATTACTTGTACTAACTGTATTAGCCCTGTTATTAGCTGATTTTGCTAGCGAAAACTGTAGCCAGATCAGAGGTTTGTTGAACCCACATATTAGTAGTAGACTAAAAAATGTACAAGTCATACTTGCTTGGCTTGAAATGAGACATAAACTCACTGAAATAACATAACTCTGGCATTATATAAGCATTTTGTAAAGCTGTAACACTTCTAAAGCATACACTACCAGCAGCAAGCATTTTGTAAAACATCTAAATATAAATGCATAATTAATATTTAAGTGTAAATGAGAAAATGGAGAGGTGGTATGGTCACTCAAAGGAAGTGCCGAAAAGGACGTTTAAGTGATAAATTCTGCCAAAACAAAGTTTGTAGATCAAGTGGGAAAGATGTGTGGTGAAATCAGAAAAAAATCCTGGTCTTCAATTTCAGATTAACTATGCTGAGAGCAGATGTGGCTATCCCTTTTTATTCTGGGAAGGGGGCTGAGGAGCAGGAAAGAGGAGAGAAGGGGAGAAGGAGATTGTCCACTCCAGTCCAAGATACATCACCTGGATCTCGGCCACTAAGAGCATCAGGGGCTTTCACCACTAGCACTCGCTATATGCATCAGCTCAATGTCATTGTATACACAAAACTAGTTTACCATAAGTTTCTTAAATGCTATTTGTTTGCATAAGCAATGAGAATGCTTGACAATGATTAAGAGCTAACTTTTGTCACTGTGTATTGTCAGAGAGTGTCAATCCTGTGGAGTTTTGCTCTGAAGTATGAAACAGAGCTGATTTATCAATTTTCTAAGTTCTTCCATCACTGTGACAATTTTCCTAATGTATACGTAGATGCATATAGATTATATAAATATTTTTATATATATATTTATATAAAGTTTATGTACATGTATATAGAAATAAAACATACATACGTATACAGTGGCAACAAAACCGGTGGTCAAAGGATGACAAAAATTCAGCCTTAGAGCTGTCTGTGAACATCTGTCGATCTTTATTGACTTTCAGACCCAGCCTTTCCCATGCAGCTCATGTACCCTGAGGTTGGTATCTTGTTGCTTCTTATGTCCTCTTCTAGCCATATCTCATTCTGTGATGAGGCTTTTCTGATTTTGCCCTTCCATTTGGTGGCTGGTACATCTGCTAAATCTTCGTTTAATGTCAGATTAGCTAGGCATAAAGTCAGCCCATCCTCTGTGATGTTACTGCATATCCAGACCTAAAGCAAAAAAAAAAATCAATTGAAATGTTTAAAAACATCTATACTAACAAATACAATCTGTGTTTGCACTGTTAACATGAAGTGTTAGTTTTCATTATTATGCGCCAGTTGACCTTAGGATACTCAAACATTGTTATAAACTTTTTAAATTATATGTGAAGGTGGGTGTGGTGTTTTAGTTTTTTTGTTGTTTTTTTTTAAACTGGCTTATTTCTAGTCTAGCTGAACTGTTTCTCCTCAGTTTAAGGATTTGATCCTTCAAATTCTTTTTGCCCTTTAATTCAGTAGGTGGGTATGTGTGTAGGGGGGTCCTATGCAGGTGAAAGAACGAAGGTAATAAATAAATGACATCCTTATTTCTTTAAAGAATCTTTTTTACAGAGTTTTCTGGTAGGGGGTTAACTATAATTAGACATTCATTTTCTTGAATGATGTGCAGAGTGCTTAAATATTTTTTTTATTTATTCAGTAGCCAAAAAGCATTACCCCAGTTTTAAGTAGGTTTTTTCCCTTTTTCTGATTTGCTTGTTTTCTTATTCCCCACAGCTTCACTATATGATTATAAAAAAAAAAAATTCTCAATTTATGATTGAGGCTGCTGCATAGGAGTAATTTTTTTTTCAGGTTATTAAAGTTAACATGAAGTAAAATAAGTCTATCTAGGAACATGGTGATATATACAGAGGAGGAATTTTTGCCATCTGATGTAAATTGAAGGAACTACGTTGACATGACAGACCAATATTTCAAAGCAACTACACCAGTTGACACCTCCTGAATATCTTATTTATACTCACCAATGTGTCTTGATCAATAATAATATCTAGTTTCCCTGTGTCATAATCATAAATGTATATTCTGATTTATCCGGTAAACTTCTCTAATTTGTATCCTAAGTATACTTGAGGTAATTCCAAGTGTGTTATTCTAGTGCCTGTATATCCAAACTGGAATATACAGAAAATTATGCAAAACAGCTTTTTTTTTAATTCATCATACCCCTGCATCCAAAAAGTCTGACAGAACAGAGGTTTCTAAATGAGGATTGAGACTCAGCAAGCAAACTTATTTTCTGAATTGAGACATTTTATGAGTTTCAAGCTGCAAAAACAAGCAACAAAGCAAAGGAAAACCCACTGTTAAACATATCCATAAATCAAATTAGATGACTGCAGAAGTAAAGATATGAACAAATATGAAGATCAGAGAAGTGATAATTATTCATTAGTGTGTGCAAGTAGAAATACTACTTTCCTTATTAGCACCTAATCTTTTACAGAAAATGGATGCAATGGTGAATGTTATCAAAACATGTCAGCATATCAATCTGTTTGACAGTGGCAGAAGAAACTTGAATGCAAATAAGCAAAAAATAAGAGCACAGGAGTGTGTAATTTCTGAATGCTCTGCAAAAGTGCCTTCTGCCTATGCACATCGGTCAAGAACAGAGTGATGTCCTTTGCATCTCTCTGCATACCTATATCACCACTACTTAAAAAGATAAATGTCAGCACTTCACAGCTGATGAGATTTAGAAAGTGAATAGATTATTCAAGAATACACTGACCAATTCCATATTAAAATCAAGATGAGCCTCTCTCTGTGACAAATTAATACCTGCATAGACAAGTATTTAAAAATTTCATGTTTGACCTCTAGTAAATGGAGACTTGTTGATTTTAATACAGCCAACATGGCATTACCAAGGGCAAACTGTGCCTGACTACTCTCGTGGCCTTCTACAATAGAGCGACTGCATCGGTGGACAAGTGAAGAGCTACAGATGTCGTCTACATAGACTTCTGTAAGGCCTTTGATAGGGTCCCACACAACATTCTTTACGTTAAATTGGAGAGGTAAGGGCTTTATGGATGGACTGGTAGGCAAGTAATGAATTAGCCTGTTGATCACATCGAAAGTGTTACAGTCAATGGCTCAATGTCCAAGTGGGAACTAATGAGCTGGCAGGCCTCATCGAGAGGGCTTTTAACTAGATATGGAGGGGGAAGGGGATAAACCAGGCTCACTAGAGATGAGCCTAGGGGCAGTGTGCCAAAGCTGAAATCAATAGCCCAGCTCAAGTGCATCTACACCAGTGCACGCAGCGTGGGCAGCAAACAGGGGGAGCTGGAAGCCATTGTGCAGCGGGACAGCTCTGACTTAGTCACCATCACAGAAATGTGGTGGAATGGTTCTCATGACTGGAGTGCTGCAATGGATGGCTATAAGCTCTTCAGAAAGGATAGGCATGGAAAGAGAGGCGGTGGGGTGGCTCTGTATGTTAGGGAGTGTTTTGATTGTATAGAAATCAATGATTGTGAAGACCAAGTTGAGTGCTTGTGTGTAAGGATGAGGAGGAAGGCCAATGAGGCAGATATCTTGCTGGGAATCTGTTACAGACCACCCAGCCAGGACGAAGAGGCAGATGAAGCATTCTACAAGGGACTGGCAGAAGTCTCGCAATCGCTGGTCCTTGTTCTTGTGGGGGACTTCAACCTTGCAGACATCTGTTGGAAGTATAACACGGCAGA
>NW_010522598.1:0-587 GCF_000687285.1 Phaethon lepturus
TGGGAGCCGGGGACCCTCCCGCCCCGCCGAGCCCTCCCGGGGCCCCGCAGCTCCCCGGGAGCCAGCGGTGGGGCTGAACGCCGCAGCGACAGACCCGGCCTCAAAGTCCAGTGACTCTTAACGAGCACACCTCAAACAGAGGTTGCTAGGGTGAGTAATTGTTTAACATAAAAATGCCCTTACTGTGTGAAGGAGAAGAGGCCTTGCGGGTTTTTCTTCTTTTTTTGTTGTTGTTTTATTAGTTTTAGCTGACTAGGTTCCACGCTGTGTTTGAGGGTGTAAATTAGCACTCTTGTACTTTCTTCCAGGTATTCGTAGGCTGGTTTTTAGATGTTTGGTACCTATTAAAGATGAGGCCAGTCGTTTAAAAGTTTAGGAAAAAAAAGGTTGAGTTGATGTATTAGATAACTCTAACTTTAGATTGTGTTGTTTGTTCACGCTAATAATTTTTTTTAACTTGTTCTAGAGTTAATTCTTAACTCAGTGATAGACTAGCTTTAGAGTACATAGGTTGTGTCCAGATTAAAATTATTTAAATACATACATGATTGTTTTGCAACCTCCCCCCCTCCCCCACCCCCCCCCAC
>NW_010522598.1:618-7366 GCF_000687285.1 Phaethon lepturus
ATGTAGTTGATGATACAAAGCAGAGAATTTACTATGGCAGAAGTTGTGTAGCAGCATGACATTTGGATTGTGTTTCTGTATCTTCCTTACTGGCAAGATATGTTATATTTGAACACAATCTTAGTCTTTAAAAATAAAATACTGGCAGTTTGTCTTGTCCAGGCGAGGTCTTTGCTGTCAAAACTGGCTGATAGCTACTTTGAAACCTATTGAAGCAGGTAGCAGATATGGTTAATGCATTTCTTCTGGCTTGAGATACAAGTAGAACTGACTCCCAGGCCAAAACTAAGAAAAGGCTCTAGTGCTCAGATACTGCTCTTATCTCTTCTGGGTTTTTACTTCTTAAAAACTTTCACTACTGGCTAAATTACCACCCCCAATCATTTAGTCTGAAAGCTGATTTCATGCCAAATCGTTGCATTGTTTAGTCTCTTAACACTTTAAAAACTTCTGAATTTTACATTTTCAGACCGTGTATCCTGGCTACTGTAAATTTCATAAGAGTTGTAAGAGAACTTTGGGGCAGAGTTGAATCCCACAGTATCCTGAACTGTACCTCATGTCCTTGCAAGTTTTGACTTTAGAGAGCTAAACAGCATTTGAAAAATTGGTATGTTTTTTACAGAATTGGAATAGTTTTCACAAAAATCCAAAGTTAAGTCTGTACATCTAAAAGCAATGTTAACTACTAGTCTTGAGGTTGAAGCATGTAAGGATGGGTGAGTTCAGTAATTAGTGTTTTACTCTTTGATTGGATGGTAACTTGGAAAGGACCAGAAGGTATTGGGTGGTTGGGTTTTTTCTTTCGTTGTTACCCAGGTTGCCTTCTGGAGCCAAAAGCTGCAAGATGAGCAGAACCCATATGGAGATCCAGAGAATCTTGTGTGGGATTGGGGGTTAGCAGCCCTTACACCTCTGTTGTGAGAGGCTGCAAATGGAGATGCGAAATTTTTAGGTTGTTAATAGCGCACAGTTTAGACATCCAGAGAATCTGGGGGGTTGTATCTGTCTTTTTTTTCTACAGCTTCAGAATTTGTGTGATATTTAATGGTTTCCAGTATAGTTGAAGTGACATGTGTTCCTCAGAAAGCCAGTAGGGAAAAAACTTCCAATAAAAGGAGAACAAGAGCTGCTTAACTATGTTAGTGTCCCAGACCAAGCATTAAAACCTAAGTTTGCAGGTTAGGTACACCACAGAGGCCAGATGTCTGAGGGGTTTGGAAATAGCTGTGCCTAGCTGATTGTGATGTTTGATTTGGGCGAAGTTGTGATACTGTAGTTCATTATGATTTTTAAGTAAGTTCTTTAGGTATACAGTGTTACAACATGTAACTCTCAGACTTCAAAATCAAAAGCCTCTTCATTGTTTAGGATTCTATCATCTTTCTTAGGAGAAATGGAGAGCAGGTTGCTTGACATGTGTTTTAGAATCTCTTTGTTTTGTTTTGCTTCTTTGTACCAAAGCTAAAATGGAGGGAGAGCGCCAGGTTGGCATGGATACATGACATAATATTAAACATGGCATTCAGGTTTTGTATCTTTAAATCAGAAGTTATTTACATAATGTGCCATGGTAGCAAAAGTGTCTTTTTATCAAAGTTTCAGGCTATATTCTTCTGCAGAAGAACACCTTACAAAAATACATGGTGTGTTTTGATAGCCCGTCTTGAAATGGCAGCAGTTTATATTTTTTCTTATTACAAAGAAAATAATTGAGATACTACTACTGTTAAAATTTTATAAATAATTCTTTTAGTTTTATCTCACAGGTTGATTCTTGCTCAGTGACATTGGACAGCCTGACTAAACATAGACAACGTTATCTGCAAGATTCTGCATGCTCAGGACAGTTCTTCGACTGGGGAAATGCTCAGGGAACAGCTTGTAATATTTGCAACTTTTTTTATAAGTATTTTCTTTTGGAGATTTTTAAGATGTGGCAAACAGATCCTTATATAGTATTGCCAAAGCTGAGCTGCAGAGCTTGATAAAGTCACTTTCACTTATGTTAACTAAGGAGCCTCCTACCTTGTAAGATTATGGAGCTGCTTCAGCTTGATAATGTTTTAGGCTTGACTAGCGTATGTCACAAAAAATAAACTAAGCTACCATGATGCAGGTTCTCCTGGTTTTATTTTCTCATTTAATTTCCTTACTAAAGTAAAACTATATGGGTGAGGAAAGGGCAGCAGTGGTGCTTGGAAGTTTTACAAAGCCCAAAATTGGTGCTAAGTATTCAGTGATTTTTTTTTTAATATAAAAATTCTAGAAGTTCAGAATTCCTTTTGTTCCGCTTTCAAACAATGCAGCTTTGTTCCTAGTGTACAGAAACAAAATAAGTGAAACTAGTCAAACTTCCATTGTCCAAACTGTCTGACAGACAAATAAACAATTGCTGTTGTTTTACTTAGCTTTTTGCAGGATTGTTAGCAACTGCTAATTTTTAAGACCGTTAAAATTGGGGTTAGTATGAGAGTGCTGTAGCTGCGGGATTTCTTATGTGAAAGCAGCCCTGCTCAGAAAGGGGTGCTTCTTATTCTGGAATTGTAGGAATTTGCTGTAGTGGTTTCTATCACTAGTCATCTAGTGAGAACTTTGAAGTAAGCAATTACTTCTATGAATTTATAATATTACTGCTATGAATGTTTTTTTCCTGAACTTGGTGAGATTGTCTTCAGAAATCCAAGCATCATGTTTTTAAAGGTTAAAAATGTAGAGTTCAGTGTCATTGTGGGTATCTTAAACTTGACTTGAAACAGACTTGGTAGGTTGTGGCACTGTCTTAGAGTGGCTGGGGAAGAAGATGTGTTTTTGTGTGGTGTTGGCATGGGATTTTTTTCTAGCCTTGGTTTTTGCTTTGAGTCTCAACTTCATAGAAAGACCTTTCCTTGTTCGTATATTGCAAGAGTAGACTAGAAGTTATCTTGAGTAATTTTTTTTGTCCCAGTTCTCTTCTAAGCAAACAGCCCCAAGCTTCTGACTTTCCATGCCTGTATTCAGTATAGCCACTTATCTCTCAACCAAGTTTTAGTCATGTCTTTTAGAGATGGCATGATCAAAACTACATGCAGACTAAATAATGACCTAACAGACCTTTTTTCCTTTGTACATGTAGACATTTTTGTTTATTTGACCATATTGAGCAAAGGTGTTGCACTATGTGGAAGAATGCTCATGTCTCTTTCCCAAATTGATACTGTAAAGTTACAATTATAAAGAGTTTCGGAGCTGCTGGCTTGAGGGGGTAACCTGTGTTAATTCCCCTTCTGTGGAGAAATTCACCTTCAATGGCTGCTCTGAGATTCCTAACAGCAAAAGTACTGATAAGCTAAAACTTCATCTGCAGACTTAATCTTTCTCCTCTAACTTGTTTCTAATTAGTAAACAATGCTGTAACTTCTAAACTTAGATATGATGATCATTGTTAGTATTTTATTCTGATGAAAATTAAGGATTTCTCCTACCCAATTAATACATATGTGTGGTCCTCTTGGGTTTTTTTTGAGACGGGAGGGTTAATCCTTCTGAAAGGTAAAGCTAACAGTCTGTTCTTACTCATTTTTCTCGACCCATTCAGGATTCTAGGAGACAGACTAGTGGGAGGTGATGTCCTTTGAAGGAGCTGCCATGTTAATTAAATCTGCCAGATGTCTTAATATTTCTAAATCTCTTCTGTACCTGATAACTACAAACCAGGCCATTCTGCCAATTTATCTGATCACCTCAAATGCCTTCAAAAAAAAAAAAAACAGAGTCTAGTTCTGACACAGCAAGTGATGCTTAATAGCATTGTATGTGGTCAGTAGCAGTCCCACCAATTATTGCTTGTTGCTTTAGTATTCTGTTGGGTAGTACAGTCTTCAATGCGTAGAAGTATGTCTTCCTCTTGGCCCAGTACCTTACATCCACTGCTTCAATTGTGCCACCATCTGTGTCAGTCCACCAAGAGGGTCTCTCCCTACTATTGGACAGACTGAAACTAGGAAGAATAAGAATTAAGTGCCTGAGGCTTTATTTGTTACAGGAATTACCTGTTCTGCTGAACGTGCTACATAATGTGTGTGACCAACTAGCTGGATGTGGCTTAGCTGTACATGTGGGGAAGGATAAGCAAGTGAATGCTGTTTCGGAGTCTGTGAATGAGTGTATCTAAAATGCCAGCAAATATTTTTGTCCTCTTACCTGCTGTAGAGTAGGTGTTCAGCTTTGTTAGTTTTTGATGCTTGTTACCAGTGGGTGTTACAGAGGAGTGTGTGGAGAGTACGTGAAATGAATTTCTGCCTGAGGTATATCTTAGAATGTATAAGCAACAGCTCAAGTTATGTGGACTTTTAATTTTTGACTAAGTACTAGGGCAAGTGGGCTTCCTTCTTCAGGAAGCAAAACACATTATCTTCCATCTTCATCTTAAAACATAGAGTATTTGGCTTTTTTAATAACTTTTTAAACTGTCTAGAATAGCTTTTTGAAATTAATTTTGCTCGTCCTACACATAAAGGAGTCTGTGACCTGATGTTGGTGTCCTATTTAATATGTAGTTAACATACTGTGACAGTGGAGCATTTGTTACTTCCACTATGCAAAACAAAATTTTTCCAATGAATGAGTTACTACCTAATGTAATAGCAAGCAAGAAAGAAAAGCTTTCCTTAGAAGTTTTTTATTACTCACTTGTTGTTACAAGATAAACTAAATGAGTTTTAATTGTGTTTCCCTCATGCAGTGGGCTTCACTGACAAAGATGTATCGTTAGCATAATACAGTCTCACTATTTCTGTCTCTTGGTATTTCTTGTAATGCTTAAAAATATAGTGTGGTGAAGACTAGAAGAGGCATCTTTTTTTTTTTTCCTCCTTAAGTTTATGGGTATGATAGCATTTTGTATAGTAAACTATTTCATTCTTCCTGCTTCTAAATGTGGTGGGTATATTGAAAAGATATTAAAAAACAAAATAGAGGAAAAAAACTACAAATGAACAAAAGAGCCAGAGCAAAACTAGAAAGTGAAACTGTGTGTATACAAAAGACTGCATTGCGTATGCCCTTAAATCCAGGAAAGGGAACTTTAAATGTGAGTGTGTACATGTGCACAAAATAAATCAAAATTAAATGTAACTTTTATTTATGGTTCTAATTTTTCAGAGATGGTGGAGCCAGGACAAGATCTGTTGCTTGCTGCTTTGAGTGAGAGTGGAATCAGTCCAAATGATCTATTTGATATTGACTCTCCGGATGTGGTTCTTGCAAATCCAGCACCAACTCCAGCTGTTCAGCAGAACATAGTTGCTTAGTAGAGGATATAAGAGCTTGTACTTGATGTATTGTGGAGGGGGGGCATGGTGGCCATAGCAAATGGTTAAAGAAGGTGAGCTTTTCATAAATTTCTTCCCTCACAGCAGTGAGATTAGAACATGACTTGCTAATTCATTTTAAACTCCTTTACAAAAAAGTAATCTGAAATACACTGTTGAGGTCAGTATAATCATAAATATACTTTTAACATCTGGACATTAAATGGGGGCATGCTGTCATGTATCCATGGAGAACTCTTAATATCACTGGAGTCTATCTGCTCTCCTATAAAATGTGCAAAAAGTGTAATATAATACAGTGTTTAAGCTCCATGACAGCATTCAGTCTGCAGGAACATAACCATTTCAGATATAGACTGGGAACATTAGTATGTTGAACAGTGATGTCGTGAAACTAATTACATTTTCACCACAGTTAACTAACAAGGTGTTGTATGTTCAACTTCTTTGCATGTGAAATCAACCACTTGATGATCTTTATTTTCAGTGAAACCTTTGTTAATAAGCACAATTAAGGATGTCCCCATTAACTTCCATTTTGTGGGTGGATATTTAGTCTTTACTTTTTTTTCCCTGATAACATGAGTGTTTTCTGATGCTTACTTTCTTTCCTCTGCAGTCAGTGCCACTTAGTGCGTTAGAACTAGGCTTGGAGACTGAGGCCACAGCTGCTGTGAAACAAGAACCAGAGACTGTATCAACTCCAGCCTTATTAAATGTTCGGGTAAGAACTAGTACTTCAGGATTTTGTATGTGTGTATGTGGTGGGTTAATCTTGGCTGGACACCAGGTGCCCACTAAGCTGCTCTGTCACTCCCTGTCCTCAACTGGGTGGGGAGAGGAAAAAAATAGGATGAAAGGGTCGTGGGGTCGAGATAATGACAGGGAGATCAGCAATTGTTGTCACCAGCAAAACAGGCTCAACTTGGGGAAATTAATTTATTGCTAGTTAACAGTGGAGTAGGATAATGAGAAATAAGAAAAAAAAACTGAAAACACCTTCCCCCCATGCCTCCCTCTTCCTGGGCTCAACTTCACTCCTCGCATCATCACACATTGTCTCTGCCACCCCTTCTTCCTCATGCTCTTCACCTGCTCCAGCAGCTCCTTCACAAACTTTTCTAAACTGCGTCCTTCCTACAGGCTGTAGTTCTTCATGAACTGCACCAGCGTGGGCCCTTTCCATGGGACAGTCCTTCAGGAACAGACTGCTCCAGCATAGGTCCTCTGCATGGCCACAGGTCCTGCCAGCAAACCTGTTCCAGCGTGAGCTCCTCTCTACAGGGTCACAGTGTCCTTAGGGCACATCCCCCTCTTCTGCCCGGGGTCCTCCCTGGGCTTCAGGTGGAGATCTGCTCCACTGTGGAGCTCTGTGGGCTGCAGCGGGGCAGCCTGCCTCACCACAGGCTGGCGAGGGGGCTTTTGCCTGTGCCCCT
>NW_010522598.1:7838-26164 GCF_000687285.1 Phaethon lepturus
TTGGCCTGCAGCGGGGCAGCCTGCCTCACCACAGGCTGCAGAGGAGTCTTTGCTCTGGCACCTGTAGCACCTCCTCCCTCTCCTTCACTGACCTTGGTGACTGCAGAGTTTTTTCTCATGTATTCTCGGTCCTTTCTCCCAGTTGCTGATTGCACAGCAGTTTTTCCCCCCCTCTTAAATATGTTACTACAGAGGCACTACCAACATCACTGATGGGCTCGGCCTTGGCCAGTGGCAGGCCTATCTTGTAGCTGACTGGAATTGGTGTATCAGATGGGAAGCTGCTGGCATGTTCTCTACATCTGCTGTAGCCCCACTGTTACCAAAACCTTGCCACGTAAACTCAATACAGTATATTAGTAAAATGTAACAAAAGAGATGGGACTGTACAATGCCAGTTGGCCATCATCTCAGTTCTACTTGTACTGAGACTGTGAAAGCTTAGCGTATCCATGGGTTGATATGATTTCTATGACAAGAAACACAAAGGAGGACAAAGCAGTATGCAGAAAAACATTTTGAGGTGTCCTGTGTGCCTTTTACTTCCCCTGCATGCAAATTCTGGGGATAGGGAGGTTGTGTAAACTTGTCTCCCATCCCCGAAGTGTGTACCGCCTTTTCTACTGCAGATAATTCTGAGTGCCATAGTCTGGTGGTGGTACCTGAAATAAGAATACAAAAAGCAGATCTGCAGGAAGGTGGATGTAGTGCAGTGTGTCTGAAAAAGGCTGTACATCTACTTTAAGTAATCCATGTTATTTACTCTGATAATTCTGCGGCTAGCTTATGTATTGGAAATTCTCTTCAGCTCAGGGTTCCTGTACCTGTAGTAGTCATGTTTTGTGCGTAGGTGATGAATCCTTCACCCTATTTTTTAATTTCTTTTTCCTTATCTTAAAATAGAATTTAAAAACACTATTCAAAAACATTGATATAGACACTTCTTGCTCAGGCTGTTGCACCACAACATAATTATTCTAGCGTCTTCAGCATGTTATGTGAAGACATTTCTTACTACAAGAGTCTTTTAAAAACTTGTCACTCCTCTACTCTAGATGAAAGGTTAATTTCATCTTAATGTCATCTGCTTTTTTTCACTGTCTTCTGAGAATTTCCCTGGTTCTTTATTGCTAGCAACCACCATCCACCACAACCTTTGTGCTGAATCAAATAAATCAGCTTCCAACTTTGGGGACTACAATAGTGATGACAAAAACAACACCTGTTACAACTACGAGGCAGACTATCACTGTAGCAAAAATCATTCAGACCAGCACAACTACTCGACCCTCGGTTGCAGCACCAGCAGTACGCAATGCCTTGACCACTACACCTTCAAAGGACCAGATTCAGCTGAAAGATCTGCTGAAGAATAATAGTCTTAATGAACTCATGAAATTGAAGCCACCTCCTAATATTGCCCAGCCAGTAGCAACAGCAGCAAGTGAGTTTTCTTCTTTCTTCATAATTACGATATTTTAGACAAATAGTGAAATAATGTAATGTTAATATCTTTGCACATTTTGTGTTTTCATTGATTAGTAGAATATCCCAGTAAAATGAGATGGTCCAGAAAACCTCATAAATTCTAGTGTAACTTTAATAGTGTTAGAATTTGGTGGAAATAATTCAGTAGAATTCAGAAGTCATATGAAATAACAGGCTTTTAAAAAAAATTTAAGCTCTTGATTTACTGCAGGGAATGAGGAAAATTATATTTCAGATTGCAGCTGGCAAATTGCTAAAATCAATTCATGAACGTTACTGAAGTTGATTTGGCTATCTTACTTGAGTCTACATCAGTTTCTCTTCTACTGTATACTTGCTGTGGAACTGTGACAAATTAGTACTTTTTTTTTTTTTTGGCATCTTCCAAACTAGATTTATAGTACATGCTGGTACTCCTATATTAGGGTGTTTCTGTATTGAATCTCCTGGGAAAGAAAATCTCTATCCTTGTGTTTCATGAGAGGTGTCGGATCTATTGTTTAACAACTTAAGTCCTAAAACCTTGCTGTTTCTTTCCATGTTACTTCTTAAATGTGTTAATTTACATGCCACAAGTATTTTGTTACTATGCTCCAAATCTTCACTTCTGCAATTCCTTTCATAATCTTTCCTTGTATGTTATTTCTAATATGTGGACAGCTTATATACGGCCAGCTTAATATGAGGGAAAAGCTGCATGTGTGTGTATTTTATGATTTCATTCTTTCAAGTTACTCTAGTTTTAGCACGCAGTTAAGATCAGACTAGTTGAGTTTGAAAATATCTCTATTGCTGCTTTTTCTGAAAGGTATACAGGCTTTTTCTGGATTACTGTATTTTCATTGTCTCTGAAGTAAGATTTACTGATTTTTATAGGCTGGACTAGAAGTAACCTATTTTTTCATATGCAGATAGAGTGTGCAGTAAACGAAGCTGGCTGTTAGGGCGTAAACAAAAAAGTGTGCCTCCTTGTTTCATTGCTTTCTGTTATGGAGTGGTTGAAAGAAATTGAAATTGAGACACCAGCTGAAGTTGAGGCAAGGGGTAAAGGAAGGAGGGAACGTTTTATAGGAATGACTTATCCTCTTTGTGCTAAATGAAAACTCAGAAGCACGTAAGTAGCAGGTGACATCAATACACGATAGCTGTTGTAGTGGCACGGCAGCAGAAAATAGTTGAATCTGTAACTTCTGTATCCAGTGAAAAGGTGACATGCAACTTCTAGAACTGCATTTCTAATCATGTTTGTGTGCTTGTGTTTCTGGATCTTTGTGCTTTAAAAAAAAAAATTGACAAATACTTGTAGAAAATTCAAGGGCAGAGAAGCTCTTGGAAGGAAACATGGTCGTTTAATATAATTCAGACAGGAGTTCTAGTTTCTAGATTGGAAAATACAAAAAGTTAAATTATGCGAACTCTTTGAGGAAAACTTCATTTGTGCAATTGTCTTAATTGGTTTTTAGGGGGATTTATGCTAAATTTATTACATGAATTGTCTGTCAACATGATGGAAGCTTAATAGCTTGCTTTCAATGTTTTGCGTCTATCCTTGTGTAAATTTTCTTTAGTTCTGTACTGAGTCCTATTGCCAGTTGCTTCCAAATGTGGCTGAGGACAGGAAAGTTAATAAATCATCCTCTTGAAGGATCTTGTTATTAACTTTAAACAATTGAGTCCAAAATGTTGACTTACTGTTTTACAGAATTAATCGTAGTTTCTCCTAAGGTGGTAAATGCCACCAGGCCCGGTAAGTTCATTTCTGTTAAAACACTGGGCTTTTTGGTTTGTTAAACTTCAACGGCTCACAAGGTGGAGTATTTCTAAATACTATGCATAGATTTGGTGAAGGTCCAGGATATTTTTTTTAAACACTGAAACTAATACACAGCTGTGTCAGATGTGGTGGTATTGCATGGGAAATTTCTTCAGTCAAAGAAGTAACAGGTATTTAACTCTTTGCTCAGAGACTTTTTAATTTGGACAAAAATATCAATTGTGTTCTTGAAGCATCGGTGTGCTACTGCACATTTTAAACTTTTCTTTCAGCTCATTAATAGAGAAGGTTGTTAATTTGGGTCCGTTTTGGAGGAAATTCCTGTAAAACACAGCTTTTCTTTTGTAGCCGATCTAAGCAATGGTGCAGTGAAGAAGGAGGCTTCCACAAAAGAGGTAGCAAGAATATGGATAAATGATATTAAAATGAGAAGTTTTTCACCTACTATGGTAAGTAGTATAAATGGTTAATTTGCTAAATGAATGTATATTTTATTGGCCACAACCACCTGTGACGAGTTTCAGTAGTTACTCATATATGCCTTTTGTGTGGTAGAATTAGTGAGTGCATCTGTTTGTTCAAAAGGTTAGTTTCTCAGTAGATGAATACTTGGTTAGATGACTAAAACTAACCGCTGTGTAGAGCAGGCCACCTATATAGTAAATGACAATTTCAAGAAATTACTGTCCTTAACAGAACTTCATTGTGTGGATGAAGAAGGGTGTGCTCCAATTAAAGCTCATAAGCACATCACTTGCTCTGCATTTGAAGACCTTTTCTTTTAAAATATCCCCACTCATATAACTAGCAATGAGGAAACTAAAGTCTTTCTCTCTAGCGTGGCTGACCTTTTGGGCAGTTTGATTTAAGATAGAAAATTTAATGATACTCAATTTATAAATGTAGTAAGAATACATTCTGATGCTGTAAACACTTGGGTTTCAACGTCTTCACTGATAGCTTGTGGTGAGCAGGGTTCCTTAGTGTCTGGCATACAGAAGGATTTTCAGATTAGTTTTTTATATTAAACATTAAGTAATTGTGGAAGATTTTTGATTTGTCATCTAAGCAAGTACTTGAAAAATAATCACATGTAGATTGATCCAAGATCACAGTGAAAAATGTATAACTGTCAGGTTTCAGAGAATATTGGATAGAACTGTGACTATTGTAACTATTCCCCGAAGCTGTGAAATTACGAAATGAATGTGAAACTGCAGGAGACTTCATGGGAGTACTTGAAAGTTAGGTTTTGGCTGTTAACTAGCTTTTGCATTTTCAAGGCAGTTTTCTTTAAGTCATAGTTTGGATTTAGTATGCTGTAAGAAGTGTTTCTCTTTTAATTCTGCTTATGTGAGTTTGGAGCACTTGAATCTCCTTGCAAAGGTGTCGTGGTTTAACCCCAGCCAGCAACTAAGCATGACAGCTGCTTGCTGTTGCCCCCCAGTAGGGTGGGGGAGAGAATCAGAAGGATAAAAGTGGGAAAACTTGTGGGTTGAGATAAAGACAATTAAATATGCAAAGCAAAACAAGGAATTCGTTCACCACTTCCCATTGACAGGCAGGTGTTCAGCCATCTCCAGGAGAGCAGGGCTCCTTCACATGTAACGATTACTTGGGAAGACAAAATGCCGTAACTCCAAAGGTCCCCCCTTCCTCTTCCTTTCCCCAGCTTTATATGCTAAGCATGATGTCATGCGGTCTGGAATATCCCTTTGGTCATCTGGGGTCAGCTGTCCTGGCTGTGTGTCCTCACAACATTGTGTCCTCCCCAGCCTACTCACTGGTGGGGTTGTGAGAAGCAGAAAAGGTCTTGACTCTGTGTGAGCACTGCTCAGCAGTAATGAAAACATACCTGTACTATCAACACTGTTTCCAGCACAAATCCAAAACACAGCCTCATACTACCTTCTGTGAAGAAAATTAGCTCTATCCCAGCCAAAACCAGCACAAAAGGAGAAGTTCCCTGACTTCGTGTCTTTGAAGGGTTGTTCAGAGTGTAAGGAATCTACATTTCCATCTGTAGCTTTCCCAGCTGCTCACTGGTCCATCTAGTACATATGTTAAAACATTCAAGTGCAAGTTTGTGCTCATTTAATTTCTCACATTAATTTCCAGGACATAGAGTATTAACAATGTGCTGTTTGACTAATGCAGGTACTTTTCTATTCTAGAAAGTGCCAGCAGTAAAAGAGGAGGAGGAACCTGAGGAAGAAGATGAAGAAGAAATGGGCCATGCAGAAACATATGCTGAGTATATGCCAATAAAATGTACGACCTAATGTTTTGTTCCATCAGAAGTCTGAAATGTTTCTAGAGCCAATTTATTTACTCTTCTGTACTTATGAACACTAAGAAACAGGTTACTATCTGAATCTAGTAAAAAGGACCTGAATTTGTGGTGGTTCCTCCTAGGAAATTTTTCTCTTCTATAGTGCTTAGTTTTGGAAGGTATGCAGATTTTTTTAATAGAAAAGGAATTCTTCAGTGTATCTTTGAGCAGTACTTGTTTCAGAAATATGATTGATTGAACCAAGATCAGGCTTTTTTTACCTATGTTAAGACACTTCGTGCCTCAGCAGAGGAAATTTTGTAAAGGGATTAAGTGGTGACTGCTACACTTCTGAATCTAGTTTGAGTCTTTTGGTGTGAAATTACCCAAAGCATGTTCTTCCTGCATTGTTCCTGACTGACTTCTTAGACCTGTTTGGTTTTTTAAAAGTGTATCTTTCACTGCTGTTAATTGCCATCTTCTCTTTTTCCCCCCTCCTTTCTCTTCTTTATTGTAATCAGTGACAAAAAGCTGTTACCTTGTTTTCTAAGTACATTGCTGACTGGCTGTAAAAGCGAGGCAAAAAATTTTGCATGGAGTTTGTAGCTAAATGGTTAATTTTTAATGTCACTGATGAGATCTGTCAGCAATTAAACCATGTCTGTTCTACATCTTTTCTCCTCTCATACTGCTTAAAAACAGCACTATATAAATAGTAAGAAGAATGTTGCTTTTGTGATTCTGGCATCTTGAGGCCCCCTCTGGCCTTTTGGAAAGGCAAGGTTCAGACCATTTTTTCTCAAACATGTCAAGTACACAAATATTTTAGTTTTCTATGAACTGACTTTTATCTAATTTTCATAAAAATTGGGGGAAGGTGGTGAGAAGAGAAACAAAGGTAAGATTGCAGTTATATAAATTCAGGTTAATGTATTCCTTTGTGTGTGATGCAGTTTAACACTTGACGTACTGTTGGAATGAAACATAGTTGTTGTTGAGTTCAGCCTTTGCAATGGACAACTGTAATTTGTTTTGGTAAATATAATAACCTGTGCTGCAGCAACAGAACTCTCTATTATTTTTCTTCTCCCTTCCTCCCCCTCCCTTTTCAACCAGTAAAAATTGGTCTGCGTCATCCTGACCCAGTAGTGGAAACCAGCTCATTATCCAGTGTAACTCCTCCTGATGTGTGGTACCAGACATCAATATCAGAAGAAACAATTGATAGTGGCTGGTTGTCAGCTTTGCAACTTGAAGCAATCACTTATGCAGCCCAGGTATGCTAGACATTAGTACAGCTTAAAAGCTAACATAGAATTTAAGAAGAAAAACTACTATCTGACAAGCGCAGCTGTCAGTTTTACAAGGAGATAAAATAATAAGTGCTTAAAGGTTTGTGTTGCATTAGAAGGTGGCAGGTGAGCTTCAGTTCGGGTAAGTGTGAGGTAATACACCTAGGAACACTTTGTCTAAACCAATTCCATGATGCTGATCTAAAACTCTTAAAACTCAGGAAGGACACCTCAATCATTTTTATTTCTCTGAAAGAAATTAATGGCTGTAGTAGCAGCAGGTTAAGAAAGCCAGTGCTGTTTGGCACCATTGGGAAGGGTATAGAAAGCAAGACTGGGAGTTATTTTGCTGCTTTATTAAATTTTAGTGGGCCCACATTAGACATTGTGCATGCAGCTCTGCATGTCAGGGAGGAAGGCAGTGACATTAGAAGACAACTAAAATGGTCACATGGGGGAAGAAGTTGCCTCATGAAAAGCGACTAACAAGGCTGGGATGCCTTGGGCTGGAGAAGAGAAAAATGAAGGGGAATGAAATCAAGGTTTACACAATCAAGAAGGCAGTGGAATCTCACAAAACAAGAACAAAGCAGGATGTGGTGAAACTAATAGGAGATTAGTTTAAAATGGATAGAAAAATACTTCATTGCACAGGCAGTGGATGCCTGGGCCTCGCTGCCACAAAAGGCTGTGGAGGTGCAGGTCAGTGGGTTAACAAAAGCAGCCAGCTCTGGTAGTAGGCACTAAAAGACAGATATGTACAGCAATTTTAGATGCTGAGGGAAGAAGGAGGATAATGGCTCACATAATGCAGGAGGCTTATATGCTTTCCCTAAGTAAAATCCCCTCTTCCTGCTGTCAGGAGGCTGCTTGGCTGCATGGACCACTGGTCTCATCCAGTAGGATGTTTCTTACGTTTGCTCATTTCTGACAATCCACAGTGATGTGTTCTGGAGAATGGGTACAAGTTTTTTTGTTCTTTCTCCTACAGCAACACGAAACATTCCTGCCCAATGGAGACAGAGCTGGATTCTTGATAGGTGATGGTGCTGGTGTAGGAAAAGGAAGGACCATAGCTGGCATAATCTATGAAAATTACTTGTTAGGCAGAAAAAGAGCAGTCTGGTAAGTGTGTCAGGGTTTGTTAGAGCAGACACTGTAGTGATTATGGTACTTAAATTCAGTGTAACCTGTCTTTCAACAAATGTTCTAGCAACTGCTTTTTGAAATTTTGCTGTAACTTACAGAATATATGCTTTGTTTTATATCTCAGGTTTAGCGTGTCAAATGATCTGAAATATGATGCTGAAAGAGATTTGAGAGATATCGGAGCAAAAAACATACTGGTTCATTCATTAAACAAGGTGTGGAAACTTTTTACTATGTACAGTTGAGGCAAAACTTTAGGTACGCTTGTGTGACAAGTTGTGCATGTTGACTGTTTTAAGAGCAAGAATGTACTAATTTCAGTAAATTTCCTGTCTAGGTCTTGTGTGGCAGGCCTTAATCTTACGAAGAACCACACAGTGCTTTAAGTTAATCATGTAAATAGGCCCCCTGTAGGATTAAGTCTTAGCGTGTGGTATTTTCTTTAAAACCATTACTCTTCAAGTCACTACTGACACTACTAGTATTTTTTAAATCTTTCAGACTTTGTAGCATTTGAATTTTTTCCTTTCTATCTCTCAGTGCACATTTTATATGTAAAACATTTTGTATGTAATACCTGAATAATAGGCTTCCTCAGTAATTTATTAAAGCTGCAGTACGATGTGCAGTTATTTTTGGAGACTGTGCCTCTGCTCAGGATTATCCACTTAAAAAATTGTGAAGTGTGATTACTGGTTGAATTCACTGAAATTAAAGTTTGTTTTAAGTTAGTGTTTTTGCTTTGTGAAGTCTTAATTTCTAAAATACAGCAAAGCTTTAGAAATTGTCATTTCTGGTAGAAGCTGTAAATACACTTGACCTATTAGCTCTAAGGGATGCATTGAAACTAATATCGTAATTGTATTTAAGGAAACCATGTAGCCAAAGAATGTGTTTGCTAATCTTTTGAGACCTCAAACCTAGTCTTCCTTAAGTATATATTTAAGTAAGGCCTTTAACCACGTTACCATATGCCAGCTTTGCCCCAGTCATGATGTAGGGATACAGGTGGTTCAAAGTGTACACACCTTAAGGTTAAGACCACCAGCATCCCTTAATCATATAGTAGATGGCTTTGAGGAGGATCTCTTTTGCATAATTTCAGTAAGTTCTTATCATCTTATTGCAGTTCAAGTATGGGAAAATTTCTTCCAAACATAATGGAAGTGTGAAGAAAGGTGTCATCTTTGCTACCTATTCTTCTCTTATTGGTGAAAGTCAGTCTGGTGGTAAATACAAAACCAGATTAAAGCAGCTTCTTCATTGGTGTGGTGAAGACTTTGATGGAGTTGTATCCTTTATCTGGAGTTCAGTTGATTGTAACCTAATTGCTATTTAAGCTTACATCGTTAAAGACAATGTTGTATTTTTATTTGCTGGTATTTTTAGGTGTTTTTCTTTATTCGGTACAGTAAGTGATTTGTGTGCATGCTTTGACATTAGACTTGAAGTTTTACAAACTGTGCCAAATCTATTACCATTATATTGTTGCCACACAACTCTTGTACCAGAGTGAAGCTTCTGCTTTTTCTATAACGAACACAAAATTAAAATGCAATGTTTAAGAACCTGAAGTTTACACAGACATTTTCTCTAGTGAATTCTTAAAAAATTTTGAGTATAAACAGCAATTTAAAGAACTCAAGTGTTGATATTTGTGCCCTTAAATACTTACTAGCTGAATATATTTCCTGAAGTTTTTAGTGAAAAATGTGACTAGTGTCTTTTTGAGTTTACAATTTACTGCTGCCACCTATTGTAATTAGTAGATTTTCTTGTCTTCTGTTTTAGCTTCCCATGCTAAAAGTAAGTGGGACAAAGTTTTTTTCCTTAATTACAGTTCAGATTGTATTTGATGAGTGTCATAAAGCTAAGAATCTGTGTCCTGTTGGTTCATCAAAACCAACAAAAACAGGTCTGGCTGTATTGGAACTTCAGAATAAACTTCCAAAAGCCAGGGTTGTTTATGCTAGTGCCACAGGTATGTACTACTTAGTTTGCATTAAATGTCTCTGTGTGTTTTTACTGGCACCGGTACAGAGTCTGTTCTTCTCCTAGGTGCATCTGAACCAAGAAATATGGCATATATGAACCGTCTTGGAATATGGGGTGAAGGAACTCCATTTAGGGAATTCAGTGATTTTATTCAGGCTGTTGAAAGAAGGTAATATTTCGAAGAGCTATAGCAAGAATGCGTATGGTTGTGGTTGACTGTGCTTTCCAGTTCCTTTGTCATAGTCATCTGCAAACTTGTCCTGTTACACTAAAAACTTTCTGACTAGCTTCTAAATCTACTGGAAATGTCATTTACCTTACGTGGTGAAAAATGGGACATTTCCCTCGCTCATAGAAAATTCTGAGAGCTTTAGAAGATTGCTGGGAAAATAGCCCTCTTAAAATCTGAGTGTTATGAAATGCAAATATTTTGCTGCTCATTGTGAAAAGACACTGTATGTACTGCATATGCTTGGTATAGTTGATGTCTCACTATATGCAGAAGCCCCATCTAATGTTCATGCATTCAGCTTAGGCAGTTAACAGGAAAAAGTCTTGTTATGCCAGAAAGCATAAGAACCCAGTTCAGAAAAACTATATCTGCTGTTGCAACGTGTTTCGTATTCCAGAACTTATTAGAAAAGCTGAATGAGAGGTCAGTAGAAAATGCAACTGCTACATTCTTTGGTAGCTGAGCATCTTAACATATTAAGTTTTGCCTACTTAAAAAATTTTGAACACTTCAGAATGCTGCAGTAGGGCTTAGTGTGCATCTTCTTGCATACCATCTACATGATGCATGGTTTTTCTAGACTACACTTGTGCAAGTGTAGTCTCCACTTCATTACTGAGTAGGTATCAAACGAACAATAATGAAATTGCAGGTCCAAGCTTGTGAGTAGGTTAGCTTTGCAGGTGACTTCTGCGCTCTCAAAGTATTGCTAAAGGTGTGTTGCTGTTGAAGAGAACTTAAGTTACCTACTAGTTCAATTATTTTCATACCAGCATAAATCTGAATAGCTTAATACAGTTTGTGTTCATTATTTTAAAACTTCAGTGGAGTTTATAAAATGGCAGTGCAAGATTTTGTTAAATATTTGGACCAACTTCATTATCCAGTTACAGTTTGTAAGGTACTGTCTCTAATGCATGCTAGGCCATTTGGGAAAAAGTAACTATTTGAGTGTTTGTACCTCTTGGGATACACTTAATACTCATGAGGCACAGATACAGTTTTATGTGAAGGCTAAATTTCAAGGCTCCCTTGACTGGATGTGTTTATCAAAACAGTACTAAGGATTTTGAAAACATTCCTTTGCATTTGTAAGCATGCTATTTTCTTCTAAAGCACTTGGGTGTGTTTTTCATATCCTTGCTCTTGAAAATTCTAATATTGACTTAATTTGTTCCTTTATTTTAGAGGTGTTGGTGCCATGGAAATAGTTGCTATGGATATGAAGCTGAGAGGAATGTACATAGCAAGACAGTTGAGTTTTTCAGGTGTAACTTTCAAAATTGATGAAGTTCTACTTTCACAGGACTATGTTAAAATGTACAATAAATCTGTGAAACTGGTAAGAATGCCTTTTTAACTTTGCTTTCTGTATTGAGTTCTGAGAGGTTGAAGTTACTGCGTTTAAACTTCAATGCTCCTGAAATAGCCTGTTGAGAGACAGGAATGGCATCTTCTTGTCCCATCTCAGTGTAAAGATTTCTCCATTTAAGACTTGGCAAAAAAGCTGTTAATTCCTGTTCTGAGTCATAAAAGCTGCAGTTTTGAGTGCATCTTCCAGTGTCTGCCAGATCCACTGCCTTCTAGAGGTACTTCAGAGACCTTGGTCTTTGTTGCTTAAGATAAAGCTATTCACCTGTTGGTCATATTTTTGTGCTCCAGACCTCTCCCCCTTTAGGCAATTGAGCTGAGAACAAGCTTGAAAAAATATTAGACAGGCTGCATGCACTTCTTTGTTGAAGTGGTATGGTGGAGTGGTGCTTGTAGTTAAACAGTGCAGGGTGATAGTTTTAATCACGTGACAGATGAAATCTAAAGCATTGAAGCTGTGGTTCCCTTTAATGTTTTCATTTATTCACCTGCTAGTTATCTTTTTCATGTTGTTCTTAATTGTTTTGTCAATATGCTAAGCTGAGTGTCTTTTTCTAGAGTGCACATTCTGCTTGTACACGACCACTGCTGCATTAGATAAAAATAATTACTCCTTGAGTGTAGATTAAAATGAGCAGGGTCTTTACCTGCTGAAGAGGTGCTTAAGCATGACTCTGTATTCATGTTGTATAGCTACAATAATTAAAATTTATATTTGACAGGTGTATGACATCAACTTTAAAACAGCCCTTTACTTTAAACAGTATTCATAAAAGTTGTAATCATAAAAGTCCAAAGCTTACTTTACCTAATCTGGAAACAATTGGTATAACAAAATGCTGTACAAATGGAGGCAGTGGGGAGTTTTTCCTCTTGGGATCCTGCTTTATACTTAATTATGGGCAGTGCTCTTTGCTTTCTTAACCTGATTGTATTAATAAAGTAAGTAGATAATTAGAAAATACTGTGTATGTTTGCATTGGTAGTAATGTAAATGTATCTGCTTTTTATTATTAGAGTAATTGTCTTATGAATTTATTAAGCCATAGCTATTTTCTCTTTTGCGAGCTTTGTTTGATGTATGATGAGTCTTCTTGACTTGCAGTCCCATAGTACTGTAACTTTAAACTTCTCTTCTGTCTTTATTTGGATATTAAACAATACCTGTGTAGCCTTGAAATGTGACATATAAAGCAATTAACATTTTCTTCTTCAGTGGGTCAGTGCTAGAGAGAGGTTTCAACAAGCAGCTGACCTTATTGATGCAGAACAACGAATGAAAAAGTCCATGTGGGGTCAGTTTTGGTCAGCTCATCAGAGGTTTTTCAAGTACCTCTGCATAGCATCTAAAGTGAAGAGGGTGGTGCAGCTAGCTCGTGAAGAAATCAAGAATGGGAAAGTAAGTTGATCAAGACCTATTTTTAAATATCTTCATTAAATGTAAAGCTGTTGGGGTTTTTTTTGTTTGTCTCGAACACAAATATTTGCAGGCATAGTAGTAGCATGCTTTTACACTTTATGGTATTGAAGCTATTTAATGAGCAGAAATTCATGCAAAAATAAACTTACAAATTCAGTTTTTTCAGTGACAATGCCTTGTATTCTTTTGTCCTTTAGTGTGTTGTTATTGGCCTGCAGTCAACAGGAGAAGCAAGAACATTAGAAGCTTTGGAGGAGGGTGGCGGTGAACTGAATGACTTTGTTTCTACAGCAAAGTAAGACTGAAATTCATTAGAACTGTTAGAAAACTAACCTTAAACCAGCTTAGGAATTTGTCCTTTCATGTGTAAAACATGCATCAGTGCACAGGAAGTTGGGTATCCTTTAGTACCAACGTTCTTAAGCTGTCTGTACACAAAATCTAACCATATTGCTCAAGTGAACCATTGGTTAGTTCCTAGTTCTGCTGGCACTCTGAAAGGATGTTTTCAGGTGTGAACAGCTGGTACTGTTTTACTCAAACTGGGAGGAGGGGAAGAAGAAAAATGTGTACACTGCATTTATATATACCAAAGGAAGTTACAATCATGACTTCCTTGTCTCTTTTGAGATGAGCCAGATCAAATCCTGAGACTACTTTGCTGAAGATCTTAATTTATTAAGTTAATCTGTCATGTAAAACTCTGAGCAGTAGGAAGATGGCAGTAGCAATACTACTTGATACCAAAACCAAATGTAACAAGTTATAAGTAACAGTGCTGTAAAGCAAATGTCTCCTACTTTTAAGAAGGTGACAAATACAGTAATATGGGTGATAATTATACGGAGGTCTCGTGTAATAGCATTCACAAGGAATGCTGTTCTTCAGAGAAGTTAAGCAAGCTGTTAAAATGTTACAGGTTTCTACTTTAAATGCAAATTTTGACTGAAGAACCCTTTTTTCTTAAACAGAGGAGTATTCCAGTCTCTTATTGAAAAGCACTTTCCAGCTCCTGACAGGAAGAAGCTGTTTAGCTTGTTGGGAATTGACTTGACTGCTCAAAGTAATAACAATTCACCCAGAGACAGCCCTTGCAAGGAGAACAAAATAAAGAAACGGAAAGGTAATGCCTAAGCTCTTACACTAACGCTGTAGTGAAAATAGCAATTTTAGAGCTACCTAAGAGTGAACTCTGGAAAAAATACGGGAATGTAAATAAAAGTACAATCATTCGTGAAAGAGCATGTATTAAAAGTCTCTAAGACCTCTGTTAGAAACTTCCATTAATGTATTTTAAAACTGCTGCTAAAGCAATCTGACCTGTAATTTCTGGTTACTACTTTGCTCAAAATTGGATTGATCTAGTACTGGACCGTGTCCCAAAAGGCCTTGCATGTGTCAGACCACTTCCTGATGCAGTCACACAAATAATTGCTTTCTTTTTCTTGAGGCTTTGTAAAGAGAAGCCTAATACCAACCCCCTTCCCAAACTGATTATATTCTTGCCAAAAAGTAGCTGATCATAAAAAGAACTTGGGAGAAAGGTCTTACTAAAACTTAGATTAGATTCTTTTAAACAGCTCTATTTAGGAGTTGAGTATTTTTTAGCTTGTATGCCGTGGTGGTAAAACAAACCTCCAATACAGATTACAAGGTCTAAGCTAGCTTTTTTCTTCTGGGGTGATGGAATTAGGTGAAGAAATAAGCAGAGAAGCCAAAAAAGCTCGCAAAACAGGTGGCCTTGCAGGCAGCAGCTCTGATGAGAGTGAAAGTGAGTCTGATGCTTCAGACAATGAAGAAAGTGACAATGAGAGCTCCAGATTTTTGAGTTCTGGAGATGATGATGACTTCAACCCATTCAGAGATGAATCCAGTGAAGATGATGAAGATGGTAAGACAGTTTAAGTGTTTCATCAAGCAAGTAGCTGTACTTGCAGATAGTAAGCATAAAGTCTTTCCTAACTGTTTCAATAAGCCAAAAATAAGAGTGTGTGATAAGCGCATTGTTTAATTTTAATGAGACTGGGATTAGTACTAGAATGTTGATTTGCATCTTTAAGTAGATTTTACATACTGGAGTTCAGACTTTCCTAGGTCATCTTTTGTAATGAGAATGTAGTTTTTTCAAAGGAAAGGATGGCTTTTTAGTAAATGCTTGAAACTTTTTGCAAATAACTTCCTTTAATTCTAGATCCCTGGTTAATTAGAAAAGAGCATAAAAAAAATAAAGACAAGAAAAAGAAGAAAAGTATAGACCCAGATTCTATTCAAAGTGCCTTACTAGCTTCTGGTCTTGGATCAAAACGACCTAGCTGTTTTACTTCTACTGCTGGTACCACCGCTTCTAGTACCAACACGTCAGGTAAGAATAAGTTTCTTTGACGTTGATTCACTTTCTTAGCAATTAAGCAGTGAAATTCTAAATCTTAAGAGTGTCTCTTAAATTTCAGCAAACAGTAACACAAACAGCAGCTTTGTAACAAGTCAGGATGCTGTTGAAAGGGCCCAACAAATGAAAAAAGAACTGCTTGATAAACTGGAAAAGCTGGCTGAAGATCTTCCACCTAATACACTGGATGAGCTTATAGATGAACTGGGTGGTCCTGAAAATGTTGCAGAGGTAGGCTGGTGTTCACATTTAGGAAAAAAAAAAAGATGTTTTTTCTGCTGCAGCCATACATTAGCTGGCTGCAGTAAATCAGTGTTGTCATTCTTCAAGGTTGCATGTGACCTATGTATCTATTAAAGAGAACTTTGTTTATCAGTTTTAGACGGTAATCTCACAGGGATAAGATTATAGGTTACTTTGCTGAATGCCTCTGAATTAAAGAGAAACTTGAAGATTGTATCAGAATACAGACAAGAGCTCTGAAGGGGTAAATAGCTTGTTTCCAAGACTGGTAGTTTCTTGTTGGGTAAATCATACTAGTTTCTCTTTTGCTTTATAGTGGTATCTTTAACTAGCTGTAGTCAGTTTGAAGGTGGTGTATATAAAGGAGAAAGCAGCTTTAGTTCACCTTCCTAGGCAATGAAGGTTAAGAACCTGCATAATAAAACTGCCTTAGTGAAAAGCCTTGATAAATTATCTGGGGTTTTTTCTGTCACTTTAGAAACGTGTCTTTAGTAAGCTACCTCTCTATCGAGTAGAAACAACATTGAGATCTAAAGACCCTGTTAAAGTCAGTGACAATCTCAGCTGTCAGTTTAATTTATTTTCTTAGTAATATTGGTAATGGACAGTAGTATGTTACTACATCATTGCTACATAGGTATGCTTTGCTATGGTTTTCATTCCCTGAGTTACATCTAAATAAGTGTTCCACATAGCAGATAATGGCATCAACCAAAAAATAATCCAGGTTCTTTAGTGTAGTTTTGCATTTGGAGTAAATTACCGAATCTATTTTAAGGTTGGTATATGAATGGATAGCATCACTGCTTGAAGTTTTTGGTCACATAATAATTTTGGTATTGTCATAATGAGCTTGTATTCCCTTTTATTTTCAAAGATGACAGGCCGCAAAGGGAGAGTTGTAAGCAATGATGATGGCAGCATATCTTATGAGTCAAGATCTGAACTTGATGTGCCTGTTGAAATTCTGAACATCACGGAAAAGCAGAGGTTCATGGATGGAGATAAGGTAGTCCATAAAGAGATACAATTTTGAAAAACTTGCCAGATGCCATAGTAACACTAAGTTATTCAACTTGTGGCTCTACCATTATCCCACAGTGAGTTTTTAGGTACTGTAAGTACTAGTTAGTGTTTTCATTCACTGCTGTTTTGTTTTTCAAACCAGTATGTTCAGTAGTCCTGTCGAATATGTGGCTGCAGTGTGCTTTAAAGGTCAAGCTGTAGTTTGGGTGGGCACAGAGGCCCACCATTGCATGCATGCCAAACCTAAAGCTAGCATCTCTAAGCTGGTCTTGTGAAACAGCCTATCTTTAAAAGGCAGATAAACCTTCCACATCTTTGATTCCTTTATCTGGATTACTGTGTGCCTCTGTTTCCAAGAGAAAATAATTAAATTGAGAAATGGGGAAAAACACTGACAGACCTGGTAGGAGAGGGAGAAAAAAAAACTGAGTGAGGGTCTGAAGGGAAAGGTGGAGGTTGTTTACCATAACAAGGATTGAGAAATAATGCTGGGAAGAGTGATAGCTTTTGTCC
Source organism: Phaethon lepturus (assembly GCF_000687285.1). Lineage (NCBI taxonomy): Eukaryota > Metazoa > Chordata > Aves > Phaethontiformes > Phaethontidae > Phaethon > Phaethon lepturus. The sequence goes on from NW_010522598.1 coordinate 25,003, forward strand.
TTTACATTGCACTCTGAAAGGAAGTACTGACTGGAATAATGGTAGAATTGATGTGGATAAAAGGAGAAAGAAAAACTTTCCTGTGGTTCATTTGGGATGTGCTACCACAAGAGGGCAAATCAAGTAAATGTAGCTGTTGCGTGGAACTTCTATGGTCTCTTGTTAACGCTTGAGGGTAAATACTCATGTTCCTGTGAGTGATTTGCGCACAGTCCAAACATTACATTCTTTCAAGGCAAATTCATTCAGATACTAGAATGGCCCTGTCCTCTTCCTTATACAGTATTTGCAGCAACTTTTTGTCTTCTCTGTGTTGCTTGCTATCAGAGCAAGTCTCCTTGTGTCCCTCCACTTTTCTTCCTGAAGTGCAGGCAACATCACAGAAACCTGCCCTTTTGGAATGGCAAGTCTGCAACATATACTGCCTTTCTTCATTTGCACAGAAAGGCGTTGCTGAAAAGTAAAGCAAAAACCACTCCTTTCACTTAGAAAGGCTAACAATTTTTTTTTTTAACTCTGATGGAGAACAATACTTCCCCCTTCTCCCCCCGCCCCGCCGTTGCAGTAGGAAGACCAAATAACAATGAAACTATTCCAGACCCATGTTAGTGGTAATTGTAAAATTAATTTTTTTTGGAAACTGAAAACTGAAGCTTGATCTTAGATTTATCGCTAACTAACAACTCCTTTCTTAATAAAAGAACATTGCCATAATCTCGGAGGCTGCGAGCTCTGGTATATCATTGCAAGCAGACCGTAGAGCTAAGAATCAGAGACGGAGAGTTCACATGACTCTGGAGTTGCCGTGGAGTGCGGATAGAGCAATACAGCAGTTTGGTAAATAACTTTTTTTTGTATCCTTCCCCTAGCAAACTCAGTAGTACTAACTGAACTTACTGCTAATTCATGAAGAGTAAGGTTGACTAAGCAACCTGTTAAGGACCCTTCCAATATTCCTTACCCCTGAAGAGAATCAGCTTTATCTATAGCCATAGCTAATAGTCTTGCAAGTTTTGAAAGAAACCTAGGAAACAAACTTAACACTGCAGCTTAGGGGGTTTTTTCATGTATCCAGTGTCTTTATGAAACTTGCCACAACTCTAAAGCATTTGTGTACTACCTTCTGTCAGCTTTATTACAACAGAAACTAATTTTCAGCAGG
>NW_010522598.1:26195-39704 GCF_000687285.1 Phaethon lepturus
CTATTCACAATTCATAGTTTATTAGAAACGTTCAATGAAGTGGAATTTAACATATGTGCTTGTACCTAATTATCCAGGAAGAACTCATAGATCCAACCAAGTGACTGCTCCAGAGTACGTGTTCCTAATTTCTGAATTGGCAGGAGAGCAAAGATTTGCATCTATAGTTGCAAAAAGACTGGAGAGCTTGGTAAGATTATTTCAAGAAGTCTGATCCTTCATTTGAGAAAATACAACTTAGATTTCTTCTTAAAATTTGATTTAATTACAAAAATGTGTTTTAACAGGGAGCTCTCACCCATGGTGACAGACGGGCTACAGAAACTCGAGACCTCAGCAGATTCAATTTTGACAACAAGGTGATGGCTCTATTTCTGTTGAAAGCTCATGCTGTGGTGCTTATTCCATAAATGACCTGTTGAGGAAGAATTTCTTCCATCTCCTGTGAAGTGTTTTTCTTATAACTGTATTACTTTGTCATAGGAGGCCTCTTTCTGAGCTAGGCAGTAAACTATCTTAATTCTGTTTGCAAAGCCACATGGAACACAAATATGTGTGTAAGATACTTTTCTGCATTTCCTAACAATCCAAGCCTTAAGTAAATGGTATGTGTCCTTTCAGTTACAACTGAAAGATTAATTTAGCAGTTGTCATTAGAAATTACGACGGGGCTGTTTGTATAGTGTTGTTTATAATTGAAAAGCTAAGAACCAGTTCCCTTTAGTATTGCAGAGAAAAAAGTTTTACTGTGAATTACAAATGCTTGTTAAACCATGTGTGCTTGGGGCTGAGGCACAAACACTGGATCACATTGTTAGAGCAACTTTCTCTCTCTTTCTTACGCAGTATGGCAGAAATGCTTTAGAGATTGTTATGAAATCCATTGTGAACTTAGACTCGCCAATGGTCTCACCACCTCCTGATTTTCCTGGAGACTTCTTCAAGGGTAAGTATAATTCACTGGATGTAATAGCTATCTTTTGATCATTCTCCAGTGTGCAAAAAATGCAAATAATTTTAGAGCTAGAAAACGTAGTTACCATTTAAACTGATCAGCTGGCCCAGATAGGCTCTCACTGGATGTTATTGCTATGCACATTGCTTGAATGTTGAAGTTCATGTATGAAACAAGATGTTAAGAACTCTCTCAATATAAGACATGTTCTATATCTGTTTGGCCAAAGTATTACATACAGTTCTTTAAGTTAATTTTCCATTACCTGTTACAATATTTTGTTCTCTTCTGGTCTCATGTATAGTGCCATTAGTAGTTTTCCCTGCCTGTGTGTCCTGGAAGGACAGAAGGCAAAGTTCTGTCTTGCTTATTGATGTATTAAAAATTGCAAATAATGTATTTGAGGGGTGTCAGAAGTTTTGGAATTGGATCCTGAAACAAGATTGCTAAACAATCTGTTACTTCATTGGTTTATTTTTAGATGGCAAAGCAGCTATGATTTAACTTCTTTCTTTTTCCTAGATGTTCGTCAGGGATTGATTGGCGTAGGCTTGATAAATGTAGAAGACAGATCTGGAATACTAACGCTTGATAAAGGTATTTGTGTGTTTACTGTATTTTTAGAATGTCGCTAGGGATGTCATATATTGTGATAGAGGATTCCTAGCAACAGAACTGAAGTGTAACCATCTAAAAAGTGGCTTCAGAATGTCTTTCTCCTTTCTGAAAGAATGGATTTAAGTAGTCTTTTTGAGACTCTGAATACTGATTAAGAGCTTGTTGTCATCAAGCTTAATGTCTGTTGACCTAATATGTGTATTTCTTACTCTTTTTTTAAGATTATAACAATATAGGGAAATTTCTGAATCGAATTCTTGGTATGGAAGTACATCAGCAGAATGCTTTATTCCAGTACTTTTCTGATACGTTAAATGCAGTTATCCAAAATGCTAAAAAGAATGGAAGATATGATATGGGCATCTTAGGTGAGTAAATAAATTTCTCGGTACTCTTGTACTTAAGTAAGAACAGACAAGCAGAATAACTTTACCCTTTCCTTTAAGATTTGGGCTCTGGGGATGAGAAAGTAAGGAAGGCAGACGTTAAGAAGTTTTTAACTCCCGGGTATTCTACCTCTGGACATGTAGAATTATACACAGTAAGTTAATTCTGTATCTTCTTTGTATGAATTAATGAAACTTGCTTGCCAGTATTTAAAACACGGCAATTGGCTAAGTGTGTGCTGAGTGAGGGAAGGTTCCAGGCCTTTCACTGGGCAATATTTGGTTCTTTAGTTCCTATGTCTGTAACCGTTCTAAAGCCTGTTCTCATTCAAATACTCCTGCATGGTTCTCTTCTAGATCAGTGTAGAGAGAGGAATGTCTTGGGATGAAGCAACTAAGATCTGGGCAGAACAGACAGGTCCAGATGATGGATTTTATTTGTCACTACAGGTAAGATTCTTTGTCTCTTGGATTATGTTCAGCGAAGTTTTTGGGGGGCTAACCAAATATACTGTCTCCTCTGAGAAATGTACTGATCAAATTAATTACTACTCAGCTTTGCAAAATGCTTTCAATCTTACATTAAACTTCATGCTAAGTTTGTTTCCAACTCTAATTATGAAGCACTCCTTTTTAGCTGTTCAGGATATTTTCTGATAGGAATGTGAGCCCAAATTAATAGCTCTTATTTAAACTTGCATCAAGAAACCCAATGCTTTCCCTGTAAGGAAAAGTTCTGAGGTTAATGTAGATTAGTGGTACTGTCTTGTAAAGGTGTCATTACTGGTGGTCCTATTGTGCACACACACGCACCGTTACTCTGTAAAGAACACAGTTATGGAATCACGTAAGGTAGATACTGTCCGCATGCTTCCATGTACAAAGTTTTTGCTTTGTTTGTCTTTTCCAGATAAGAAATAACAAGAAAACCGCTATTCTAGTAAAAGAAGTGAATCCTAAAAAGAAGCTTTTTTTAGTGTACAGACCAAATACTGGGAAACAACTCAAACTAGAAACATGTGCAGACCTGAAAAAGAAATATAAGAAGGTAACCATCAAAATTATGCTAGTTTTAAACTTAGAAAAATTTTTAAAGAAATACAAGAACTTTTTCAGGTATTTCTGTATAATTCTAGCAAGCAAAAAACTAGGCTTATTTTTCTAGAGCAGAACTTGTATTTGTGTCTTTTTAAGTGGGTCTATATGGTTTCTGCATTCCTACATGCAAAGCTTTCTGAATATACATGATCTGTGGTGTGGTAATATAAAATGAGGTTTTTTAGGATCTAGGAAGGAAAAGTCTTGCTTCTATGTGAGGTGTACAAACATGCTTTTAAATAAGCAGCTATGCACAGTGTAATCCAAGCAATGGTTCTGAAGATTCAGCTGTTTGCTGATGACGTTTTAAATACTGTAATAGTTTATTTTGTTTAGAGGCTGGTAAGATGTCTAACACTTAAACAGTCTTATGGTGTTGAATTTGTAAAAACTTGAGGAAACAGATTAGGTTGATTATTGGAAAAGCTCTGAGATTCTGCTACGTTAAAGCATTTTGCTCATCCTTTGAGGTGGCATTTAGATTGAATAGCCCGAAACTGTAGGGTAATGTACCCCTCTCACTGTCAGAATGTTGGTGCTCTCTCTCTTCTCACAGCAGTGACCAAATTGCTTTTGTTCTATGCAAGTCTTGATGTGTTTTACTTCATTATTCCCACTTTGAATGACTTTTCCAGGTACCTTCTGAAGATGCTCTGCCACACTGGTTAGAGCAGTACAATTCTTCTGCAGATACCTGCACCCATGCTTATTGGTTAGTATTTGTGTGCATGTAGATGTTTTAACTTAAACTGTTTACCTTAAATGGTTTATTGCTACTTCTGTTCTTCTGTTACTCATGTGAAATCTTGTGTTTCTTGCTCAAGTTATATTGTCCCATGACCAGTCAAATCACCCAACCTTTGAGTGGAAACACGAAGCTTTGCACTTGCCCTTAATATCCTGACATGTTAGATGAATGCTAATGTATAAATTGCACTCAAGTAGAAGTATAATGACCCAGGAGCAGCTTGTGCTTTCAGTGTTTTGATCTGATCTATTATTGTGGTAGGATAGTTCAAATGTTGGGGGGTGGGGGCGTGGCAATATTTGTACTTCACATAGAGATGAGAGAGGGGTCAGAAACAGCTGTTCGTGTGCTGCCTTCTTTAACAATGTGTCTGAACTCAGCAGTTGTTGTCATAATTCCTGAGGAACAGCATAACTGGTGGAAGCTTCAGGTTAATATTGGAGCTTCTCAAATATACTTACCAGATACCAGTTTCCTGTGTAACAGATTCAGGTTCTCAGGTGATCCAAATGAGTGGTATCTTTGGCTTAAAGCTCTGTCTGTACATTTTGAAGATCTGGTCCTAAATAGGCCAACACTTCTCAAAGCTTTACTGTTAAGAGGCATTCTGTAGCTAAAGTAGCCTACTCTTACTGTGTACTGACAGCCCTCACTCAACACTGAATACAGGTTAGATAATCTCATTTTTAATTGAATTGGATACTTTTTGTTTGCAGAATTCTTTTGAAAGCTTTTTTTCTCTGCTGCAGGAGAGGCAATTGCAAGAAGGCAGGCTTGGGATTAGTTTGTGAAGTGGGGCTCCGCTGTCGAACTTACTATGTCTTGTGTGGTTCAGTATTGAGCGTCTGGACAAAAGTAGAAGGCGTTCTAGCCTCTGTGAGTGGTACAAATGTGAAAATGCAAATAGTTCGTCTAAGAACAGAAGATGGGCAGAGGATCGTAGGTAAGTGGCTTGTCTGCTCCTTTTTCCATCTTGGAGTAGAAGGTAGTTGTAACTTACAAGTCACTCAGTCACATAGGAGACTCTACAAAGATGCTCACAAGAGAAAAGCTCATCAGTATGCATGTTGGGGAGAGGCAGAAGTGCAACAGTTGAAATCTGTATTTGTCGTACAAACACTGTTTTGAGTCAAAGAAGGAAGAAGGGTTTTTTTGTCAGGCTTTGGGACACTTATTCTCTCAGTTCTTTTGACTTACTAGGAATTTAAAAAGTCATACTTGGCCTGTTCCAGCCAAGCTACCTTTGGAAGCCATAAGGGCTCCACTTTTTTTCCTCACTTCTGGTAAAGAAGAATAAGCCCTTGAAATGGTTGTTTTCGTGGTTTTTGAGCTACTGAAAGTAATGTGTAATCAATAGTTTAGAAAGACTTCAAGATGAAGTCATTTCTTGTCCCTCAACCTCTTAGCAAAGCCCACATAGGAGGTACCTCAGAGGCTAAAATCTCCATTTATTTTTTTAAATGTGGACTTCCTGTGGATGTGCAGTATCGTGGCAGCTCCTGCTCCAGTAACTGTTTTCTAAGATGTTGAAACCAGCTTTTTCATCTTTAAACTTTCATGGTGTTGTAACTTCTGTGAGACGCAAAAACAGCTGACTTCTGGGTTTATGTGGCAGTGGGTAACGTAAGAGTAAAATTGTCTTCAGGGACAAAACGGCAACTTTTTTCTACTGCTTCATGACCTAAAGGATCTAGTGACCTCTGAAGATAAACCTCTTGCTAAGAAGCAGAACCTGTAGCTGTGCTTGATTAGACTTGACACTGGAAACAGTCACTGTTGATTGTTGCATAAATTAAATGGTGGGATCAGTGGCCTGCGGTTTTAATGAACAAATTGTTTGCATGCTTATGAAATAATTGATTTGTTCCTGTTTTTAGGTTTGATCATTCCTGCAAATTGTGTATCGCCCCTTGTAAACCTCCTGTCAACATCAGACCAGTCGCAACAGCTTGCAGTACAACAGCAGCAGATCTGGCAGCAGCATCACCCGCAAAGCATCACCAATTTCAACAACGCATAAGAGGACAAACTACAGGTGTTGACTTTGGTGTTTGAGGAAAAGGCTGTAAAAGCATATCACTTGCATAAAAATCAGGGACAGATTCCAAAGAAATATAACTTTTTCAGTTCAGTTGTGTGCTCTCCAATACTTTGGGAATAGAGAGATCTAAAAAGGTTGGTAGAACTGAAAGCCAGCAGTTGTTTATGGTGGTGCATCTGTCTTTCCTTATGCTCTCTGTAGTGCTTCCTGTTTGCTTTTACTTTTGGCCTTTTAAGCTAAAAACCACAATTTGTTTGAAAATGCTTGAAAATCCCCAAGCAGGCTTTATTTTTATCTTGTCATACAGTGCTCAGGGTTTAACGCAGTGCATCAATGCCATTGCTGTGGGAGATATCCTTGAATGCATGTATTGAGTATATATATAGAAAATATATATTGGGTTTTTCTCTTCAATTTATGAGTTCATAAAAGCATGAAACCTAGAGGTTGCACATCATGCATTCAGGTTCCTTCCCAGTTTCTGTTTGACAGTGCATGTCTTTGGAAACGGGCATGGACAGGATAAACACACGAGACAGGAATTCAGAGAGAAACACAATCTTAGTTGTACAGCATTGGTTATTGCATTTTTATAGTGTTTATACCCAGGTGTTGCATTTTTTTCTGGTCCTCTCCTGGGGGTTATATATTTGAGTCTACAACATGTTCTTTTTGTGATAAACATCTTAAATTAAAATTAGTTCTTTTTTAATGTATTAATGGTATTCCTAATGTGTACTGCAAAGATGGCTGGATGCCTGTTTTCCTTAAATTGAAGCATTTCCTTAATCTGAGATGGTTATGGAAACTTAAGTGCAAATTCACTTCCATCTCGCATACAATCTTATATTTTTTACTTCATTAATGTAATTTAATTTGTCACTTGTAAGATGAAACCTTACTTGAGCTGTAAATTAGAGAATGGGAAACACTTGAGGGTTCCGCTGTATGTGCTGTTTCTGTTACCCAGTAACTTGAATACTGTTTAATATGTTGTAAGACATTGTAGAGTTTATCTGGAGCTGTTTAAAAGAAATTGTAATGTACAAATGTGAATAGTCACTTATCTATAATATGGGTAAGTTTTGTTTTGCCTATAATAGTAGATGTTTATAAGAAAGTGAAGGACAATGTTTGTCATTTCTTGCTTGCACAGGTTGCACTATTGAAAAATTGAGATTGTATAAACCTGTCAAAAAAAAAAAACCTACAAGATAATGATCTTGTAGATGTCAAATAAAAGTTATTGTACTAACAAGAAGTGGAGTCTTGTTTAGGCAATCACTGTATTCCAAAAAAAACTAACAAGTCTGTACAATTGGAATTCGACAGGACTTGGCATGTTCCAGTCTGCTTTAACCAGGCTTCTGTCTTGCAGTCCAAATATCTCCCTTGAACTCATTAATGAGGCAAGAAGTAAGCTGTGTCTAAACCTTGATGCGTATTTTAAGTAAGGTTCACCTGACAGACTTAGAGCGGCAATCCACTGTAGCGTCTGTCACTTCTGCAAACACTCAGTGAGCCAGATTCAAGTGTCATGGAGAGTTGTTTTCCATCAGTAACCGGGGCCAGAAGTTCCACACCTTCAGGCTGAAGCGAGCTCCCTTACAGGAATTATTTTGCTTGTGATTCTGTTAACACTGCCTGCGCTGGTAACAGGGCACCTGCTTGTTGGGGTAGGAAGCTGCTTTCCTCAGCTCTCAGTCTGAAATGGTCAAGGGGATGAATCCCCCGAACATGCTTGTGACTAACTGGATAATACAGAGCCTGAATAAATAGGCATGCTCCCTATTGCCCTAGCGCCCGCCACATCTCTCTAAAGTACATGGAACGCAGATGGTAGGTGTGTTGGAGTTCTTTAATCCTCGGGTAGTAAGGGGAAACTTGCCTGAGTGCTGTAACCCCAGTAAGAGTGGATTATGCCCTGGAACGCTGTAGACCACAGACAGGGTGCGGGGGACGATGTTCATGTGGTTCATACCCACCACTGGATGTGTTTGGCATCCCTTCCAGGAAAAGTACGGGATTTTGAGAAGTATGTTGACAGATTACTAGTGCAACAGATAGTGTACCAAATAGCTAGAAACAGCAAGCTGTGCCTGGACTTTGCACTGTCTTTTTTAAAGTATTATTTGGTGTAGAAACTTCTACCATCTGAGATGGTAACTTAGAATATTTTAGATCTTCATCCTCAGTAAGATGGTTCTAGAAGTGGTAGGTTCACAAACGGTGATTTTTGTTCTTGTTAACAAGTCATTATTTAAATACCCTTCAGTTCCTAAGTGCTCTTCTCAGCATGTTGTGCTAACTCTGGTTGTTGGGATGAGCAAATATTGGGTGTTCTCTGTGTTGATAACCAAAGTGTACTACTTTATTTCAGGAGTTTATAGCATATGCTGTTCACTCACACCCTCCTAAACTTCCCATGGATTTGTGTCCCCTGGAGGGGAAAAAAACCCAACAGATCTTACGCTTAAAGATCCATAAGAACTGTTCCGATTCCAGAAATGCATTCTTCGACTTGCTTTCCTTTGCCTGTTCTTTGCTACTTGTCACCATCAATGCCTTGGCTTTGTCATTCTGTTACTAACACATCTGCATCCACAGCTCAGGAGTCTTAAAATGTCTTAGAGGTTAACATTAAAAAAAATTCAGCCTTTGAGCTACAGAAACATTTTCTCTTGAAAATTCCTGCGTGGTGGTTGGGGTGTGGTTTTTTTGGTAGCAGTTTGTTCCTTGCATGAGCTGCTGATAAAGCTTGGGGGAGAAAAGGAATATAAATAGCGCTGTGGATGGGATAAGGAACAGCTATGCGGTATCCTCTGGCAGCACTGCCCGTAAGACAAACATCCTCACAGGGAGGAAAAAGGAGAGACCAATTGTCAGTCCTATAAATTACCAGGCTAGGCAAGAATGGTCTCCCTGTTTTTCCTACTTGTGGGGCATTGATCTGCTTTGTACAAATCACCATCTGAAATGGAGATAAAGTTTGTAAAGGATAAATGTCTCAGATATACAGGGGCAAAGCTATGTGTGAAGTAGTAATTTCTGTACTGCGTGAGTTTTGGAAGCATGCTGTAGAAGGGGAAGATAACGTATTTAAGTTGACTTGGGAATTGAAGGGATAAAATTCTGGGCTTTCCTTTTTAAACTGTCCCTTGACAGCAACTAAATTTTGACTTGTTAACTAGTTTCATACTTAAGATATGTCTGACACAGTAAATGCAATTATAATCCACTAAAAACCCCCTCTGCACAGCAAGTTTTCAATTTTTTTTTTCCAGTCGCTGTATGGTCCATTGGGAACACACACCTCTTGTAAGGACTTAAAGTTCCCCAAAGATGCTAGTTGTCTAGTCTGTGTAGTATTCTCTCTGTAACTGAAGAAAGCTCTGCAACCTGTAAACATTTGTCAAGTGAACTATGAAGGGGGTTTTGTATTTTTAAGTTTGGAATAAGCTTCGTTCAGATCCCATTGCAGTCTGTACATATATAGAAAAAGTATGTATGTATATAGAGATGTTAAAGGCTACTGAATTATTGAATGTAAATAAGTCTTGTTTTTCTTTGTGTTGTTTTTTCTTCATGACCTTCCCAAGATGTATTCCTATTTTCTCAACCTGCCAAACAGGCAGTTTGTGTGTACTTTGAAATATATATAGCATATATAAAACTTCCAAGGGACGTGTGCATACATTGTAGATGTTCTATGTTGTCATCATTTTTTTTTTCAAAACTATCAGTGGTCTGTCTTCCATGATCCTTTTGATGCTATGTGGTTTTATTCTGTATTTTTAGTGTATAAGGCATTTTCTTGAGAGAAATGGATTCCCAGTGTCTTTCAGTGACTGGTACTATTCGCTTCTTAGTGCCTGTATCAGAGAGAAACAAGAATTTGAATTTTCATGTAGTTTGTTTTCTTTAGTTTTTCCAGTGCGTTTCAGATCTCGAGCTGCTTTAATCCTCGATACGTTTCCATTGTCTTCCACTTACTGCTATCTCCAGTTGTGCATTCAGTGCGCACCTACAATACAAGTTCTAGAATTAAATGCATCAGCAATAGGACCTGCCCACTGGCCTAACATGTAAAAGTATGATTACTGCATTCATAGTAAATGTTAACTGTCTTAAAAGCACTCTAGAAAGAGTCACTTGAGAGTAGAAAGGAGGCATCTGTTGAGTATTCCCCAGGAAAGTTTTGAGCTTCGTGTAATGTCTAAATGTACAAAACTGAGATAATGGAACTTTCTTACCTTTGAAAAAATGGTGCATACTTTTAACTACCAGATAAAAATATATATATTTATGTCAAAGGTAGAGATAAATGAGAAATCCTTTGAATTGTCTGTCTCTTATTTAGCCCTTAAGCTTCCACCATTTGTCACGCAGGCTTTACCCTCCTCCTCTTGCTGGGGAGGACTGTGTCCATACAGTTGTTTCTTGAATTAAGTGGTTTGCCAAGTCTGTTGACTGGAGAGTCTTACAAGAAGCATCCAGCTGCAAATAGCAACAAAATACTTCTGGTAATTTCTGTGGTCAATACAAGCTTTAACAATGAATGTGGAGAAAGAACTGAGGCGTTTTTGTCGTGTACTGGCAGCTGCAGTGTATGGTTCTGTGTCACAGACTCTCATGGTAAAGACTGACAAAGTTGGCAGAAGCAATAAAGTAACACAACCGCAAACATGCCCGAGTGCAGAATGAGACATGGGAAACCTCGAGGGCTGACGCTTCAGCCGAGAGCAGGGCTGGCCTCATTTGCTGCTTAGGTTGTGTATTGAGTTTGAAAAGCAACAGCTCTCTTTTTAGGGAGAAAAAACATGGAGGGAAGAAAAGACTGGAAATACCAGTGTTTCTCAGCCACAATTACAGCAGCTGAGGGCAGATCGCTTCCAGAAGCTTATGCTAGAGAGTGATAAGTAAAAACCTAGCAAGAACATACTTGATTTTGATGTGCTTCACTGTCTCTTAATTGGTCCAATACAATTTCTGAGTGGACAAAGTTTGAAGCAGAAATAAGATTCAAGAATAGGAACTGGACAGGTTTAAGCTGAGGCCAAAACTTGTATGAGGAGTTTTTCGCCTGCTGTGTCGTGAACCGACACCACAGGTTGCTGTAGAACTGCACGCCCACACGTGCCAAGGATGCTGGCGTTTCTTTCCAGAAGAAAGATGTTTGTGCCGAGAGGACAGACCGAAAGTAATGGGCCTGGTGCACTTCAACAGGCAGCCTGACCGATGCAGAACTCCATTCTGTGTTTGCTCATAAAAGTCCTGCAGTGGTTAAATACCTGAACCAACGTGTTAAGTTTTATTTTGTAAGAACTAAGTTTGGTTAGTGTTTCTGAACTTAGCTGGGCTTAGGGCATGACTTTAATGAGGCGGGTCACCTGCAGAAGAGTAGTTTTCCTATACTTGATTTGCACTGGGAAGGATAAAGAGACGTTTCTACTGACATTTCTGATTACATACACATTTATCTACTTTCTGATTTGGAGAGGATAACCAGTAAAATGCCAGATTCATTGCAGGCGCATGATGGCATTTGTATTTGCCAAGTCATCCGATTTATTTTTCAGTCATTGACATGAAGTCCCGTGGCCTGCTGTTTTATTTGAGGTGCCGACTGCCTCGGCATCTTCCAGCAGTCCTGGGGAGGGGCTGTACCGCACCCCTGCAATAACTTTTGCTGTGAGACTACCTCTGCGCATTTTTTTAAAGTAGGACTTTGCTATTGGTACTTCTTCGGTCTGCACCTCTAATAGCCCAACGTGACACAATTCCAAAGACGAGTAGCATTTAAGATGAATTGTATGTGTTCCTTTTATTGCCTGCCCTAATTGGAAACCTTCGCCAACCTTAAAGACTTCATCCTCCGGCGCAGTATTGCGCTGCGTGTCCCTGCGGTCTCCATGTGAGCAGACAATACCTGTGCATGCCAACCGTCCTCGTACAAAGCGGCAGAACTTTGAGGCCCGGCAATAAAACGTTACAGCCATGTTTAGAAAGATTTATGCTCACCAAAATGACAAACTGTGGAACATTCTGCATTCTGTATTGAGGTTTTTTGGGTAAAAAAAAGTTAAATAAATTAAACCGACTACTACTTTGGGGGGTTTTTTTTCCCTTTTAATTTTCTATTATGCATCGTGCCCATTTAGGTTGTGTATGCTGGAACGCCTTTCAGCAGTACTTCTGGATACATTAAACACATTCATTGTCACTCCATTTTAGGATCCTTCAGACTAGTAGAAGTCATGTTGAAATAATGCAAACATCTTTTCTTTCAATCCACTTCTTAAATACCTGGCACTTAACCGGGTTAATTTCACTGGTTAATTAAACTGGCTTTATTGGTAGTTAAGAGCAGATTCACGGCATTCTCTGAATGCTAATTGTAATGATCTTAAAAAAGGGGAGAAGAGTTTATAAAAACTGTATCAAGATTGGAACGTATCAACTTCTTCATCTTTCATGCATAGCATGCAAATATCTTTCCTTTATCCAAAGAGTTAGTTTGGGATAAACAGACTAATCTAATCTTATATTTGTAAATCATTTTATATTGACTTTTATTCTCATTTTCCCCAAGTCTGGAAAAGTGATGGTGCCAAGTTCTCAGCAATAAATGAAGATGCCCAAACCTCAGAATTTAATTATTCATTTCCATAAAGCACTTACAGACTTTGTTCTGTAAGTAAGGGAGAAACATGTTAAGAGAGGTTTTGGTTGGCTTTTTTTCCAAGATGTAAATAATACACCTTAAAAATGTCAGGGAGGCAGCCCGTGAGCTGACGGCTTCTACCTTCGGAAGTCTGGGGCTGGTTTATATTTTCCTTCCTTCCACATTCATAAGCTGGAAGAATTGACTGTGCCTGCTAAATATACAGTGAAACGCAGGGCACAAAACAGAGATCTGTATCAGCTTAGCCAGAGTGACTAAGTTAAATCATAAACCACGGTGCAAGTGATTTAATTACTCCGGGGTAAGATCTCCCATGAAGTTACTTGCAGTGAATAAAAAGGTAGATGTGAGCAATGAAATGGTGAAGATCTGAGCCCGCAGCTGGTCTCTGCAGACCAACCCAGCGTTACCCTCTCGGCGCAGGAGAACGGGCCTTGGGGAGCGGGCAGTGCTGCTCGGCGCAGGCAGCGCTCGGGATCGGGACGTTCCCGGCGGCAGCTCCTGCCTGCTTTTGTGAGGGACCCTCCATTTTCCCATCCCAGCTCAGGCTTCAGGGCCGCAAGGTGGCTGCTGAGCCACGTGCGTCCCACTGGCCCTTTGTGGCTTCCCAGGGTGGACTCGAGCAAAACACCGGTGTTTCCTCCCTTCCCTGGCAAGAGAAAAGCATGCCCCGGGCCCGCGCGCTCCTGGGGAGGATGCCACGGCCTGGCCTGCCTTCCCGAAAGCCCTTTCGGGCGGGTGGACCACACTGCAATCCACTTTCAATTCGGGGGCTCTGCCGTTGGCTCGTGCTTCAGCCATGCTGCGTTCGATCGCTGGCAAGTCTCGGCCTCAGACTGCGCTATTTAAATTACAGACGACGCTATCTCCTCTGACGGGCGTCTGCCAGGGCTGTAAATCCTTCACATCCGGGATTGTCCCTCCCTTTCTGCGCGCACACGTAGAGCCCCCGACGGGGCCGGCACGGTGGCTGCCCCC
>NW_010522598.1:39719-40835 GCF_000687285.1 Phaethon lepturus
GGCGGCTTGCCCAGCGGCTCTGTGGGGAAGACCCACAGCATGGCTGCTCCAGAGAGACTTGGGGGGACCCCGCGGCCTCCTCTCTTCGCTTTTGCAGGGGGAGAAGAAGGGGTTTGTAGGCAGTATCAGGCAGCATTACACGGCAGTAGGCTGCTGCTGTCACTCTTCAGGTAGACATTTGGCAGAGTTTGATTACCTGTCTGCCTTTAAAAATATTTAGCGCTTCCAAGCCCTGACCCTGTGGGCATCACCCCGTCCTGCTGCCTCCAATGGGGGAGAGAAGTCCAGCAACCAGCACTGCAAGACTCCCGGCGCACACGCTGACTGAGCCGGGCGCAGGGCGTTCGCACCAGCGATCCTCGTACACAGACACCAGCTCAGCACGAGACGTCTTCAGGGCTCTCACTTGGGCATCGAGTGGTGTCTGTCCTGCGGCAGGAACTCGGCAGATGTGTTAAACTCACGCTGGCAAAAGCGGTGTCTGAGGCTCTGGCCTGGGCAGGGGAAGGCAGCCCCGTGCCTGGCAGCGTCAGCCGGTGGCCGTATGGTGCCTGACTGGGGACCGCCGAGAGCTGCCCGCGCCATGCGCTGCGCTCTGCGAGACTGGACTGTTGTGCTGATTTACCCCCCAGTTTTCCTCCTTCCCCCTTCTCTCTGCTCTGTGCACTTCTCCCCCCCAAGTTGTTGCGAAGCTCCGCATTCCTTTCCTCACAGTCATTTCCATTTTCCAGCCCTGGGCTTTGCTTCCACTCTCTCCTCCACTTCCTCTGCTCAAATGACCAGTAACAGAACAATCAGGGATGCTCCCGTCAGGCTTTAAAGTCGGTGTCGCAAGGAGGCCATGAGGGACAGAGGTGTTTTGTGCCTCTGTTTGTGTCAGGAATACGTCACTGGTCTGGTGACTCTTGGTTTGCACTTGGAAGGTTTTCTGTGAGCCTTAACCCCAACGTGTCCCTCCAAAAGGTAATTTGATTCTGCAGCCATCGCAGGTGTCACGTGGATGCGTATTTCGCACGGGCACAATTTGATTAGGACATTGGGTGTGTGACACCAGCCGGCGTCCGGGAAGCACCTCAGCCCTCAGCTTTGCTGCGGATTCCTCCGCTCCCGGCGCAG
>NW_010522599.1:0-57947 GCF_000687285.1 Phaethon lepturus
CACTGCTCTCTGACGGGAGAAACACAGAGACAAACACAAAGCTGCCTTTTGAAAAACAGCGATCGCGCGCTCGGGCTTTGCTTTACAGAAGGAACGCGCCGAATTAAAAATGTGCCAAGAACAACCAGGACGGCGTTGCTTTATTTTCACAAAGAAGCGTCTCCGAACCGCGCGATAACTGTCTTTTTGCGAACAAACTTGTTTCCACCTAACGCTGACAGTCGCGGGAGCCCGGGCGTATGTGTGTGCCGGGGAGGGGGGGGCTGCTTTGTGGCCGTGTCTGTACGTCTCGTGCCTGTGCTGATGGAATTATTGTTTATTTTTTTAATTTTCAGAGGTAGGTTGATGACAGCTGAAGAAGACTGTATTTGCTGAAGAGCAGCATGATGGTAGAGAGGAGCGGAGCTCCTGAGGGAGATCTAATGGTGCCTCTCCTTCCTGCACAGAGATAAAGACTTATAATAAGCGTGTATGTTCACCATCTGGCTCTGTGCATGTGGTCCTTATGGAGGCGAAAGCAGCACAATCTGTAAATGATCAGGAGCCATCGCACTCTCTCCAGAGAATCCACGATGCAATCAAGGTGACAGATGGCATGGCCGCTGCTGTGGCCTCATGGAGAAGATCAAAATCACCTTCAATAAACTCTGACTGAAATGGGCATGAGCACCTCAAAAAAGTCAGTTTGTCAGTCAAACTGCGACAGCAAGCTGCATTGGGGAAACATAGCGGCCAGCTCTCTGTTTTCAATCGTTTCCGTCTGACTGAGCCTGAACTATGATCTTTCTCAAATTGTCCTTTCTGTTTAGCTGAAGCAGGCCAGCAAATTGCCAGATTCATAGCTTTATTGAAGGAAATTGAAAACATGATGTCCTCAATTCAAGGGACAAACAGCTGGCAGGTGCTTGGACACCCAAGCACATAAAATGGACCCCTAGTCTTTTGGACAAGTTTGTCCAACTTTTGTCAAAATAAATATAGACATATAATAAAATAGATATAATAAAATTCCAATTTAGGCTGGGTTTATCAGGCATTAGCTGACAGCGATTATATGGCTGCAAATGAACCTTGCGCTACATATTAAATGCTGGAGTTTCCCATTTACGCTAAAGATTCCGCATCTACTGTTAGTTATAGCGCTTTTTGTTACCCCGTTTTTGGAGGAATATCTTAGTACAGCCTTTTTGCCATGGCTACTTATCAGGTATAGGCATTAAGGGTCTGATCCTGCAAGGGTCCCAACACCCCTGACCGGCTGGCTCAGCACCTTACAGGATCCACCTGCGCAGGCCAGACCTTCCCAAGGACTCAGCTGCTCCCTGGCAATCCGGACCCTCCGCCTCCCCCCACACCACCAGCAGTCCCAAAGACCGAATTCCCGCCCTCAAGGCAGGCGGGCAGGTGCCTGCCAGAAGTTTTCTGTTATTTGTGCAACTACATGAGCAGCCAAGGACTAGGTGAGCATCCCTGAATGCGGTGGTGAAGTGACATATCCCTCCTTTCCTTTTTTCCCCTCATCCTTTCTACTTTTTATGCTAATTTTTTACTGTGCCCTTGGCTTTATCAGCTCCTTTTTTTAAGAGAAGCTATAAAGTAATGCGCTTGCCACTGTTTTCAAGCTTGCACATGAGGGCTTCCAGGCTTGAAGCCCTATTGCCAGGCTGAAGCAAGGAGGACACGCAGAGAGGTGACAGAGGAAGAGAAGGGCAGCCTTCCTCCTGCCTGCGGGATCCTGCCCTGAGATCTTCCTGGGGCCCACCGCGGGTCTGCTTCGGTATGAGAAGTGGATCGACGGCTGCGTGTGGCAGATGGTCACTGTCTTTTTCGGTTTGCTTGCTTGCATGTTTGGTTTTCTACCACCACATTTTAAAATGTCCCTGTCGCCCTTAGCCTTTCCAGCTACTCATTTTGAGCTTCGTTACTCGTGAAATATTTTAGAAAGTCCTTTGGCCTGGTTCAAAGTCTGTTAATGGCAGTGAGTCTTTTCATTAACTTCACTGGCTTTGAGTAAGTCCTTGGGACTTCTCTGTATAACAGAACGTTGTCAAAGACAATTTTAAATTTTATTTTTCAGTTGGGTGGGGAGCAACATTTTAAACTCCAGGTTCCTGTTCCATCTGACCGATTTTGCACATATAGTTGATCATCCCGGGTTGCACGTTTTATGTCTGCAAAACAAATAAATATGTTGCCTTTATACTAGCTACCCCTGTTCCTGTCTACCACTGTGACGTTTTGGGTGCATGGGAGAAGAGCTACGCTCCCTTTCACCGGTACACAGATGCCGAGAGCCCGGGACAGAAGTCGCCCAGTGTAAGCCCATCATTTTCACCAGGTAGAATGGTATTTTGCTAGTCCCGCACTCTGGGAGTTGCAATGGCAAAAACTTGATCTCACAGCCCAAGAGGTGCTGCTGGGAGAACAAGAAGGGTGCTTAAGAGCTAAACTCCTGAGGGTTTCTGCCCTCTATTGAAAAGTTTGATTTGGGATTACAGTCTTGCACTGCTTTTTACTGTAATGTGGTACCAAGGAGCACAGCAGATTGGGCATATGAGCAGTTTCTCCCAGAGCTGAACCTTTTCACAGTTGACTCTGCTGTTGGTGTCCAGTTCATCCTCAGGGAAACATCTGAGTATTACATGGACATTTCCTATGCTGTAGTTTTCAAGATGGAGCTAATATAATGGTATAAAATATTCATGCACACTCAATAATACTATAAGCTTGAGGTTCTTGTGTTGACCTTGTCAAAACAGCTGAATATCTGACAACTTTATTATGGCAACCAACCTGCACGGTGAGACGCTAAGGCATTTGGACACTAAGATTTTGAAACCCAAGTATTTTGAAAAATGCGCTTGCCACAAGCAGCACCGCATTGGGATCTCTCTAAGCTGCAGCTAAACCCTGGTAGTGTTCTGCCTTTGGACTGTCTCCTCACTCCTACTTTATTTGCTGTTTGTTTCTCACACTGATCACAAAGGGAGTAGCAGGAAAGTCTGCTCTGCTCCTTTGGTAAAGAAGGCAAAGTCCAGGTTGGGTAATTTGGTTGACAAGCCTCAGTCTATAGTGTGGAGAGCCATCGTTACAGAGTGTGTTTTCCCCTACCTTGATCTCCAGAGGGTCCGTGCAAGGACTCTGTCTCCTGTTGGAGAGGCCTGAATGGATTCCTGTGCGGGAAGATGAAGGTGAAATCACCTTCCCAGACTGTTTTGAGTATAATGAATGGTCTTACTTTTTGTTTAGTGGGTGACATAATGCATGCCACATAAGGCATGGCAAATTTCAATATGTATCTGCATTAGATCAACAGAGAAAAAGCCAGGCTCGATCGAAATTTGCCACTGCATGGCTGAGAAATCTGGAGGTCTTTCCCCAGTGGAGGAAAGTTTCATTTAATGCATAGAAATCTGATGTCATATATTATGAGGAGGAAAAAGGGATAGGTTTCTAGATAATTGAATGAAGTGAAGGGAAATTTAGGGCCAGAAACGCTTTTGTCCTTGAATGTTCTTTGATCATATTCCAAATAGGGACTCTGTGTCATGGACCTGTGAATACAAAGACTGCTTTTAAATCTCTGCTTCTTGCATGACTGATACTTACAATTCAGTAACATCTTTCAAGACATCCTCTGTGCACATTTATTTCAAAATAATGTATTGAACCTAGAAAATCTTATTACAATATTTTTGCTGCAATTACACTCCCATATTCTGTGATCAACATTTAAGTTGATTGTCCCTTGTTTTAATACGACCTTATACCATGACAGCATAAATATCATGACAGTCACTATCTGAAATTAAACAGCTTTTATATCATGTACTGTGGGCATTTTGTTACATATTGATGGAGGGGATAGTTGATTGAAAAAGGAAAACATTTTGTTTTCTGGAAGTAAAGAAGTAAAGTACAGAATTTGGAGCCTAGCAACGTTGCCTGGGGAACGTTTAATAATATTGCCATGCCTGCCACATACCAGGGAAATGAACTTCCCAGCTATGCCTAGAAACCCAAGATCACCTTTTACCCCCTTTTTGTTTGTTTGCTTGCTTTATCTCTTTGATCCTGAGTCAAGTTAGGAAACATATTGCTTCAATCTTTTTTAGAAATCATTTAAAATGGAAAGAAATCGGAGAAAGGGGAATATCAGCATAGAGCAACCCACTCTCAGGAGTGGAGTCTCTTCCATTGGCAGTTCAGGGCAATTTCCATTCCAGTTCCCTGGACAGCTTTATGGGGAAATGGGATGTTCTACTTCCATGGTTATCATCGCAGCAAAGGCAATGAAATAGCCCCTTAAGAGGAGGTCAACAGAGTTCAGTATCAAGAGCAGGAGGTTTCAATGGAGAAGAGAGGATGAGAAAATTGAAATAAAGGCTTGATTTTGAACAACAATGCCAGTGCTTCATACATATGTCTGTCTTTCATCTAATGAAAATACCTCATAGAGGGGAAAAAATAATTCATAAACACAGCAGATATCTTGTGCGTGTCAACTAACACGAATTTCTTGCATTACCCTGATCAGCTATCACCAGGAAAGGGGAATGGCTATCATAATGTTCTACTGTTAATTTTTCTTTTAAAATTTCGGGGACATTTTACATAGTCTGAGTGGTGGATATGCTGGGATCAGAAGTATGAACTGAAATACAGATGAAACCAGACTAGTATGGAGTGGCCATTTGGAAGTATTTGGAAGATTTAGATTGCAAAAGTTTATATGCGAAAAAAAGGGATGTTTTGCATGCAATTTTTTTTTTATGCATGTGGACACAGAATTACCAACTCAAAAGTTAGACAGATACATTTATGGGTGGTATTAAATAGCTACAAAACCCATCCCTCTATTTAGAAAGGTCCATTTACACAGTGGTCTCAGTCTGATTTCTTATTGTTCGTGTACCGTTATTTGAACATAAAATCCTGTAGCTACTCCTGCGGTGGGAGCCGATTAGTGAACTCAGAATGTTCTATCTAAAATCAGAATCCAGGAGCTGAAAATATTCAGTACAACTGTGGTATATTTCGTGTTATGAATGTACCACAGAGCCCTCAGCCCGTTATGCACTTGCATTACTATTTTAACAGCAGCTGCTACATCTGGGTACATCTGGGTCTGCTCCTACCTACCTGCAGCTCCATCAGAGCCGAAGAATGGAAGTCCGATAAGAGGAAATGCATTGCTTTGTATAATAAAAGGTACTTTCTTTGTCTGGCAAACCACTCCTTTTGTATGCACATCAACCAGATGGCCATTTCAGTTTGTCTCCGGCTGTGAATCAGACAATATGGCAGAATTAAGGGAAAAGCAAAACCTTCCCCTCTACCCCTCCTCTCTGCACATAAAATTAGAAATCAACAACCTTCAGGGACATTTAATTTTAATACTTCATTTCTTTGGTAATTTAGGGACTTTTGACTTAGTCAGCTACCGTGCAACACTCTCTTTAAGGTGCGACTGGAGAAAAAAGGGGAGAAAGAGATTAAGTAACATTATATAATAATGGTTATTAAAAAAAGGGGGGGTTAATTTTGGTGCTTTGATTTGATACAAGCTACATTTTACATGGTTAGATTCCTGATGATGTTACATAAGCAGTGACTGCAGTTCGCTTTCTCGTCATGTGGAAAAGTATGGGGTCTTGTAGGATTAAACACAGGCAATTCTTCGCTGATGGTCTATGCTGTTTTATTCTGCACTGGAGATCCTTCTGTGAATTTTGGGCGGCCACATCATTACCTTTCAGAATTTGCAGAGAATTTGGAAAACCAACTTTTCCAGGACCGGAAGGTGAAAGGCAGCTCCCACACAGGTGGAGAATGTTACATGTTCTTGGCATGTAAATTTGATGGGATCAACTGGAAAGTAAGAAACAAGGTGGGGAAAGAGGGACAACAGAAATCTCAGTAAAACTAAATCTCAAAAAAAGATTGAAATCTTTGACAGGAACCCTAAGGATCTTGGTGGTTGTACTCCCAGAGCAAAAGGTCTTATGAGGTCTACAGAGACCCTCTGTACACAGCATGTAGTTGCGAACATAATTTTGAGCCTCGTGACACTGTTCATTTGACTTATTTGGTACAACTGTGTGGGATAAAATTTGACAATAGCTAGAAAGTGACCCAAAGCCACTATGCCAAAAAAACCCCTCTAGTCCCCGGAAGGATAGGGCAGGTCTATATTAAATCCTATATTTGACTGGGATTAATTTTGCAATTTTCCAACTACTGCACCAGAATTTTTCAAGCATATAAATACTGATTTTGACACATGTCTCAACACAAAATTATCTCTGAGTACCAGTAACTTCTGCTACAGCACAGTGATAGCCACATGCAATTGCAAATAGACATATTCCTCATTGAAGCAGAAGAGATTCTTCTTCCTACATAAAAAATATATCCATATTTTAGCAGCTGCTAAAACTAAACCCATGGCTTGAGTCTTCAGTTTGCCTGCTGTTTTCACCTACTAGTAACCAAGTGCTTCAGGTATTTCTCTAATGTGCAAGTAGAAATATTGGACAGTATCCACTGTGAGTACAAGCTGACCCTTGGAGAAACTCCCTGTTAAAAAGAAGAGAAGCTGTTCCTCAAGCAGATTGTGGAGAGCTCAGTTTTAAGGACAGGACAGTAGCTGGTCTATAGATGTAAACTCATAACATCCTCTTGGCCTCTAGAGGATCTCCAAGCTGTTCCTTAAGCAGTTTGTGGAGAGCTCAGTTTAAAAGGACAGGACAGTAGCTGGTCTATAGATGTAAACTCATAACATCCTCTTGGCCTCTAGAGGATCTCCAAGAATGACCATGGAAGTAATGGTGTCAAATTAAAGGATAGAAGAAGTCCTATGAAATAATAAAATTGGGCACTCTCAGGATTCTCCCTACAGTTGGCAAGAATTCCCATTGCCTTCTATTAAAACAGAGCTTCAGTCCTGCTCTAAACCTTTAGTTAGCAAACACTGTAACTGCATTCAAGTGACGCTTAACGGCGAGAGCAGTGGAGAAGAGCACTTTCCTGTGTATCCCTTCTTGGCCACTTGGAATGCATGCCAACAGCGACAACAAGCAATTGTATTTCTTGGTTTCCTTCATGTTATGTGTAACTGTTCTCAGTCTAAGTTTAATAAAAATAACACAGTATTCCACTTATATGTACAAATTTTACCAGAAACTGTGGGAAGAAAACAGCAGTAAAAAACATTTGGGAACATGTAATTTATTAGTGAGTACCACTCTACACAGGAATAAGGGAATAGGCTATAAATAACTCAATTTCAAGAGAATTGGGGATGTTTTACACCTTCAATCATTTATCCTAAGGCTCTGGAAATTAGATTTCCTGGGGCTGGCTGCTGTTGTAGTGAAAGTAAACATATAAATTGGCAAAAAATGAGACATTCTGGAGTTTTGAAATTATTAGTTACAATTCCTATGTATTAACTTCTGTTAAGAAAATATCTTGAGAGCCAACAGACATTTTACTGGTGTTTAGTGGGAGATAGCTTTTACCCCAAAAGTTCAAGGGTGAACCTGTCAACATAAGCAATTTATAAGACCACAGAAAAAATTAATAATCACAATTTTACAGGAATTAAGGTTTGGTTTTATCCAGAGGTACATGTAAAATCTCTGCTGGAACTGGGGTTGAACTCTGGAATGTCAGATACATAGTACCAAAGAAATATCAACCATATGATATCTGCTTATAAAATCATGTAAGTATAAAATTGTGACTAAAATGTTCCACATTTTCTGCTAATGAGGCAAAAATTCTGGAAAAAAGTTGCATAAGGGTTAGTTGAGTACTTTTAAAATTAATTTTCTCGGTGGGAAAAGACAAAAAGTAGAAGTTAACATTCAAGTAGTTTATGAATTTTTTCTCCTGGTCTCAAGACTTGTATTCTGAAATTTAAACACTTACACTGAAGGGGCTTGATTTTCAACAGCATCTGATACACGTTTTCAGCTTTACATTAGATGATAACTTCCACTTTACAAGTTTAACTTTTATCTGTTCTTTATTGTGCCTAGGTCAACTTCCATTAGTCTGAATGCTGTGAGATCCTTGAAAAATCTGCAAAATTAAAATACCTCAGTCCACATCCAAGATCTCTGGGGAATAATCAATTCTGATGAGGAGTTTCTTTGTACATCAGGGTTCCTGTCTGTAGAAATGAGACAGTAATATGTAAATCTGTTGCAAAGTACCTTGAGAACTGATATCTTTGAACATAACTATGTAATAACTAGGTTTTATTATCAGTAGAGCACTGTTGGTACCAGATGTATTAGAGAAAGACAGAGGAAATCATGTGATGTTCGATATGGAATGAAGTCCCCAAGGGAAATTCCTTCTTTATCCATGACTTTTTTACCTAAATGTAGAGAAAAAAAAAAGAATGTTATTCTGATAAGACTCTGATCAAATTGCTTTTTTATCCAAGGAGTGGTAGAAATAACATGAAATCTGGTACATGGTTACTGTGGTACCGGAAGAAAGAATACATTTGCCAGCATGATATCTGCATTTTGATAGTCCTGCCATATAAATCTGATGCACTAGATCTCAAATGTAAGCACAAGAATATACATACCCATCTTCATCAAAATGATTACAATAAAAAGGAGGAAAATTGTTAGTTTGCTTGATAATAATAAAAAAAACCCCTTAATGGGAAGGAAAATTTTAACAAGGTAGCTGTAAATCTCAGCACAGTTCTCTCATCAGATGATCTGCAATCTTACTCTAAAGTCACTTCAAACCTATGGAAGAAAATCGCAAAGGTCAACAAAAAAAGCCATTTTTCTTCTTTGAACTGGCATGCAATTTTTATGTTAAATAAAATTTATACCCCTATATAAACAGATTGGTCAAAATTAATGTCTTCTTACCTTTATCCAGCTATCTTGTCATGATTTTAAATAATCAGAAGTCATAACTTATGGTATATAAAGACTTCAGTGTTTTATATGTTGTTATCATTCCTGAGCATGGCTCCCACATATATATGTACATATAGGCTGCAGCATGTATATATATCTCCTCTCTAATAACTAGTGAGCCTCTGGAGACGAAGCCACCTCTTGTGCAGTTTTTCAGTACATGAAGAGTCTTAAGCACATGACTCACTCTGTTGACTGGGATATCTCATGCATTTAAAGTTACACATGTGCTAAAGTGCTTTGATGGATCAGGGCTAAAACAAAGAGGGACTAAAGCACTGTGGGTCTAATGGTGCTCTTATTGCAAGACTCATTGTCCCTGTTTTTGCAGGAATTTTAACAAGGCAAAGGGTTTGTGATTAGTGGGAATTCTTTAAGGTTTATTTTAATTTGTTTGGTTTCATTCCATTGTGCATGGCCCATTTTTATGCCTGTGTTTCCAAGGAAACAGTTGTAAAACGGAATTTGATATGATGTGTTATCAGGTTCCTTGTCAGCAAGTTTCAAGTGATAGTTATGAACTTGACAAATTAAGTTTAAAAAAATTATGATACGAGTACTAAGATAGAACCACATGTATAATGTTTGTTGTCATGTGAATTATGTTCTAATTCTTTAATTTGTTTGGGGACAGAGAAATTGTTCTGGTCACTGCAAGCAGGTCATAGCATAGCATGTATACAACATACAATGTATGTAACGTTGAAACGAACATTCGAGTATGCTGTTGTTTTGACCCCAGTAATACAATCTCATGAGGAAGTGCATTGAGTTAAATCAGATTGATTCCATTTAAGAAGACCTTTATCTTTACTGGATGGCTAACAATAAATGGAAAGTGAAACCTCATTGAGACCTGTGTCTTATGTACCAAAATCCAAGTAGGGGCTGTGTACACAACAAGTCTAAGTGGATGCAGTACTTTGGATGGTATTTACAATCTGTTAATTGCTGTGCAAGCACAAGCACAAATGTTTATCCCAAAACATTTGTACAAATGTATCTGTTTTAGAGAGAAACAAACAAATTGGAGTTCTGCTCCTCAGCTTCTTTATTATTTTTATTGTAATAATGAGGGTCCCTTGAGTAAATGCACTAGGAAAAAAAAAATGGATTCATTAAAAAAGTCTATAGACCCGAGTTTGTGTCTGTGACATTTTTCACAGTTATTGACCTCAGGAAAAAGATGAACAGGAAACTCTAAACTCATACTGAGGACCCCATTTCACATAACTACAGTTGGGCTTAATGATCTTAAAGATGATCTTAAATGATTCTATGATTCTATAGTGTTGTTTTTCAATGGCACATCACAAGGGAAAATGTTTCAGGAATAGTTCAGTATTCTATTAGGAGCAGCTTTTTGTAAAGTGATTTGTATGGGCCAGTTACCTTGGCTGAAGCCTGAGAAGCTAGGCAAGATCCTGAAAAAACAAAGACCTCTGCAAATGATATGAAATCCCTGGGTTTCAGGGAAGGAAAATCCAAATTTGTCACTGGAGTGCGTTCCAGAAGTGCTCCCTTTCTAAGTGGGAAATTATTTTGTTTAGTTTTAATTCAACCAGTACTTGTGTTTCAGATATTTAATAAAAGTCATGTCGGGACTTGCAGAACTCTCAATATCGTGCTTCTTTGTCTTTTGTCTAAGCATGCCTGTGAGGTATGCCAGGAGCTGAGACACCGTTGTGTGGACCTTGAGTGCTGGTACTTGATATGGCTTGCCTTGAGGTCAAGCTCTCCTTGTTGACAAGATGTGGGACCACATCAAAGCCCACCTCTGCTTTCTCTGGCGTCTCCACTCACTTTTCCGTGAAGCTTAGAGTGCTGGAGAGAACAACTGGGATCTCCAATACAGGCATTTCTCCAACATCAAGATGCAGACAGGACATGCATTTGAACCTGCAAGATCAAAGTACTCCTGATTCCCCATATTTAGAGTTCAAGTGTGAAACCTTAACAGGTTTGGGGAAGGGGAGGCAGTATCTTAAGTAGAGCCCAGGGAGATGGGTCATGCAAGAAACCTTAGGCTGAGCAGGGAGTCATACCCGGTTTTCCTCAGCTGTAAGCTATCGCCTTAATGCCTGAGCTGACCTTCCTCCCCCAGTTTACAAGTGATTTGCAAATGAAAATAAAAAACGTCTAAATGGTGACTATCAAAATGTTCACATTTTGACATCTTCAGAGTGTAGAAAATTATCTCTGCTCTTTCTTGTTCCCAGTCTTGTAAATTTAGAGCTTTTAGGGAATAAATCCTAGCTTTTTTTAGGCACGAGAACGGTACTGCCTGCTCCTGATTCAATATTCTTATCTTGAACTTTTGCAAGTGTGATCCCAGGGATGTGAATCTTAACACTGGAAAAGAAGAAGTAATTTCCCTGTAGAATAATCTAAAGACTTCGGGGCTGCCCAGAAATTTGGCATTTTGAAAGTTCTTGGAGAGGTGGATTTCTGACCAAGGGCAGGTGAGGTGTCATAGGAGAATTAATTTCAAACATGGCCCTGAATGGAGAAATTACCATTACTGGCACACACACATACACACACATATTGTGCATTTTTTGTTTTTCATACATTAAGCCTCAAGCCAATTTATGTTTTTACATTAACAATTTGAATTAAGTTCATTTGAAATCACAGTAGCTGAACTTGGTGAGGCAAGGGAGAAGTGTACACGCTTATTTGTAGAAGCAAGTCATTTCATTAAAAATGTTGCGTGATTGTAGTTATATTTGTCTTAGCCTTTTCCCTTTAGTAACAGTTTAAAAGAAGGAAAAGGAAACAATTCGTCTTGAAGACAATCAAACCTGACACAAAAGACTGTAAAAGCTTGAAAGATGGTCTAATGTGGAAATACATATTTCAACAATTTGTAAATTGTGCATTATATACTCAATGAATAATTGTGGCCTGTTTACCAAATGTGAATGTAGACAGTTGTTAATGTACTATCGTGTCAGTCCATGCCACAGAGACATTATATTGTTGATACAGGAATGCACATGGAAGAAACAGTACCAAAGAAATAAATACTTGCCGCTGTTCAAGCATTAATAAAAGAGCTGTGTTAATGTTGTTAGGGGCTGGAAGAAGTCTCATTTTGAGACAATAGAAACTTTTAAGACTCCCTTCCCTAAATGTATGAGAGTGCAAAATGCAACCACATATGATGTGTTGCTATCTTGTCTGTCTCTTTTTCTAATTCCATCTTTTGATGTCATTTAAAAATGGCTAGGGGAGTGTTTTGAAGGCTTATAAGGCAAAAAAGGATGATCTCATTTCCAAGGCAAGTCTTGCTATGAAGTCTCAGGAAGCAGTTTGGGTGAGTTATAGCAAATCCTTTAAGAAAATGTGAATACACAGGCTATAACAGCTCTATCTAAAATAGAAAATCCACTTTGTGTGTGTGTGTGTGTGCAGGCAAACATGGCATTCAGGAGAGTGAAATGAAATGAGCCAGAAACTTCTCACATTTTCCTGGCATCTGTGGCGTGTCGCCATATGAGAACCATATGACTGCTGGCAGATTGGCATGTCAGCTCAAGCATGTACAACTTGACCTCACTGAGCTCTGTGTTTATCAGTTTATAACAGGAATATTGATACAATTTTAGCTGCAGTCTTTCTGTGCAAGGACACTTCATCCTTTCACAGTCCTAATTCTCCTTTGCTAAAATGACAGCACCTTGTTTTTGAAGTTGCTTTTCCACTTGGGGAAAAAAAAAAGCAAAGGCGGCAGAAGACAGCAGAAAGCTGTTCTGTGTGCCAGAATGATGTTTCATTCATTGTTTTGTTAACTGTGAAGTCCTTAGTGGAGTTTGTCATGGGATTGCCTGGCTGACTTGCACTGTCTTTGTGGCTGAAAACCGCAGAAGTATTAAAGACAGAGGTGGATACAAAAATCTGGATTGTTGTTAAAGCTGGAAGTCAGTGTTGAAGCGTATCTGCACAAAGCAGACTGATACTGTCCCAGTGTTTATTCACTCAGAAGAAGGATAAAAGGATAATACATAAAAATGTGGATGGGCAAGTTTTCGCCTCAGGTTGGCTTTAGATGTCCTGATCTCCAAATGGGTGAAATGTAAGTATATATGTAGTTGCCACAACTCATACATATGCAGTTAAATATCAGAATGGTGGACATGCCAGAAAACCTGAGACAAATAGCTCTCCATCAAGAATGAGAAACTGGATAGAAGTGTAATCATCAATCTGAGTTTGCTTCAAAAAATCATGTCATACAAATTTGTCCAGCCTGTTCATGGCTGGGTGAGAGTTGGTAACAGTGAAATGATGTGGGTACAGCCCGACTACGATCTGGATTGCAGACAGATATAAAAGGGACAGAGTACTTCTGACCATAAAATTTCAATTAAACTGCATTCGTCACCATCACTTCCTTCAAGAATGAGAGTATATCTTTGATCCTCAGGCACTTAAACATACACTTACACTATGGCTTGTTCCACTTAACAGTGTGGAAAGATGTTGCAATGAACATGCACGGCTTCACATTAGCATCTGCAATTGAACTCACACCATCTTTCAGAAATAACATTGTTCATATCCGCTCAAGCTTCCTTGAGGCTTAAGCTTTAAACTGCTGTGATTTCCTAATTTTCTCTATACTGGCAACTTAATTAGAATTTTGTCAGGTCAGATTCTAGGACTGAAGTTAAAACTTTCTGCCCCACTGTCTTGACCAGAAACGTTATAGAGATGTACTATAATGACTAGGTCCTTTGTAAGGACTGGCATGAAGGCTACATGGAAGAGCAGCAAAGAACACTGGCAGGAAATTAATTAGATGACATCCTGAAGACAAAAAAGAAAATGAGAGCAATGTTGCTTGTTCAATTAAAAAAAACCCCTAGAAAATGAAAGAAAGTGAGATCTAAAGTTTCAGTTCCCCCACAGACAGACTATGGGAGACTATGGGACACAAAGAAATATCCTGCCACATTCAACTATATAACTCCATATAACTCAGATAAGCAATCTGTAATGATCAAAATTGTCATTTACAATGCCCTTGAGGGAATTTCTCAGAAAGGGTAAAATATTTGGATGTATTTTTCAGAATTGCATTCAGCAGTCTTTTCACATTGATGGATTGGAAGAAAGAGAAAATCAGAAAGAAAAAGGGAGGGAAAATGGTTCTGTTCTGCAGAAAATGGAGAGCTATTTATTTCTAGTTTGTTTTGGCAGGTGACATTTGGCCAGCAAATCTAATATTGTGCTAAAGCCAAATGTTTGTGAGTTTACCCACCTGTAACCTCCACACGAGGTATGGAATTTAAAAAATTCAAAGTTTCAGAATCTGTCATCCATGCCAAACTCTGATTTAGTTTTCATCATCATCTGTAGTCTGCATCTCTACTGATAGCTTGAGAAAACTTGCCATATCAAATTACTGCAAAAAGATGTCCGGACTCTGGAAATGAACAATGAACAACATCTATTTGACAATTGTCTTTTCTGTTGGCCAAGACATACTCTGTCAAATGCACGAGTATGGATCGATGCTGACATCTAAAGGTGCAAAATGCACACTCAGAAAGACCTTTGAAAATCAAATATGATCACAAATTCTCATGAATATGTCAATTCATTAATTTACACACACATTATTACTGTTGCACACTCATATTCAGACTTTAAAATCCGCTCATGTTTATGGGTGGGCTGGACTCTCTCCAAAACATATATATGGGTCTGTGATCATCTTCCTCTATTACGAAAAAAAAAAAAAATTTGCAGCTACAGTTAGGTTTTCTTATCATGTTTATTATAGATATAATTTATTATTTTGAATGGTAGCAAAAATACTTTGAGAAGTAGTAAGAATTGAAAGTGTACCTACGGTTCACAATGGTGCTATGCTTTTATAAGGAAAGGTAGAACCACTTCAGAGCAATGAGTGGGTCTTACACAATAGGCACCAAACGATCAAATTGTAGTCATCTAGAAAGAATGACAGAAATCTGCATAAAACAATATAATAGATCTTACAGTAGTTATAGTATAAACTTGACTAAATGGTAGATTTATACATGAACAAGCAAAACCCCTCATCATTCAATAGTACTTGGTGTAAATAGACAAGTCAAGCTGTTTGTGCCTTTTTGTTTCTTTTCATAGAAGTGTAGTGGGGAGTGCTTAAGTGTATGATTCAGAAGGGAGGGAAAATCATTTACCGCAGCGTGTGGACAGGTTTGAGTGAGAGCAGATTTCCATGCAGGAATGAAATATGAGCTAGGGAAAACACCCCTTTTTGAACACACTCACAAGCCCTGATTACATGGCCCACAGCTGGAGTTAATCCAGATTCCTCTTTAATTAAATAGTAGCAGTCATTCTGCTGCATTACATCAAAACGCACGAAGGTGGCATGGAGGTGAAAAGCAAAATGCGATATCCACCTTTTTTCATTGCCACTGAGAACAGATAAGATTTATTTAAAATCTTTTAATTAAAATCTATTGACTGTGCAGGATAAAGTCTAACTGCATAGCGAAATGTATGTGATAAAGTGATGGCCTTCCTAACATACCAAATTTTGTTACTTGAATAAACTCTGTATCAAATAAATTGTGCTATAATTTGCTGTGAGAAAATCTGCCTTACCTGGGCCCACGTTATCAACCGGTTTCTGAAAAAGAATAATTCAAAGGATTTTTCTTTCATCACAATAAGAAGAAAAACGTCAGCTGAAGGATCTCTATATGAAACCACCAAGATACAATGTCCCATTTTAAAGATGGGCATTTAGTTATCCCATGTGCAGGACTTATCCTTCAGCATCTATCTATCTATCTATCTATCCATCCATCCATCCATCCATCCATCTATCTTCAACTCTTTCACAGGTGAGAGCCGGGAATATTCCTCAGTCTTTGGGGACTATAATGCAAGTTGAGTGAGATGTGAAATGCACCATCCAAGGTTAAAGGATATGATAGAAGTAACCAGGTGAGAACTTTGTTACAAATTTTAAATTAATATATATATTCCACTTATCCCTAGAGGGAAGATCTTTTCTTTATTAGTCTGTTCATCTGTGGCACAGGTGTCCTGATTTCATTGCATGCAAGAGGCTGCCCAATTTAGAAGACACAGATACTTGGGGAAACACAGGCCATAGATATTTCCTTTCATTTAAAAATCCATTTTTTCCAGCTTATCATCTCATGTAGGGCAATAGTAGGAATAGATGTGATGGGATTGTGCATTTTTATAGCATTGTATGTTAAACATAGCTACCTTCCTTGAAGAAGTAACAACAACAACCTTGGTTTCGAAATACAAGGGTTGAGTTTGCTTTGTTATTTGACTGAAGTCAACAGCAAAGAAAATTGTTGACCACAGACGGCAAAAAGGTTCTCACTCTTTGAAGAGAAGGACGACGACTATAGGGTGGGTAAGCAAAAAAGTGGAGGTTAGAGGAGCAACATTTTCCCCACAAACACATATTGGCCTACTCTTTCTTTCTTTACTTTTCTTTTTATACTTTCTTACTCTTTCTTTACTCTTTCTTTCTATACTTTTCCTTAAAAGCATAAAAAAGAGCAACAAATGAACCTGAATTGCAGGTGGTTTAACACTGATCAAAGTTAAATGTTGTCTTTATACAACTCTTTATTAACTGGTGTAACTCCTTTCACAGATATTACTGAATCAAAAATCATCAGGTTACAGCAAATGTATAAAACCTTTCTGTGGATATCGAAAGCATTCAGTGACATTAAATTAGAATAAATTATTTCCTAACAGTATGAGTACTCCTATCTTAAAGAATGAAATGCCCGGATTGCCTGTTCTTCTTGGTTAGGACATTCCTCCCAGTGCAGGCAGGTGACTTAATATGGGTTTTTAACCTTGCTGTGGCACATCAGACGCCAATTAGATGGACTGTTGGTCTGACCCGGCGTGGTTATTCTTATATCCCTTCTGATGTTGCTTATCTTTGTGTCTGTTTTAGCACTGTCCTTCTCATCAGTTATGCACATCTTTGAGCGTGTAAAAAATATGTTATTTACTTCACATACCTCATCTGCCCCACTCCTGTCGCCCTCTGCTCCATCTCTGGCAGTCTGAACACGCCTTCTCTCCCCAGAGTCTCTCTGTGCATTTCAACCCTTAAAGACCCCCTTAAAGACTAAAGTCGTAATTCATTTCCACCTGTCTCATCACCTTCCTTCCACAGGCTTGCCACTGTAGCAGGCTTGGCAGGGATGGAAAGGATGGCAATAAATGCATTCAAGTTTTCCTGATACCTAGAAAAAAGAGCAGCATTTCAGAGGAAGATGACAGTTGCTCTAAATTCTGTTTAACATATCCGCAAAATCTTTCCAAGTTACCTGTCTGGTTTCCAAATCCAGCCTCAATTTGGCCCTGGTTCTTCCCTGGTTTTGAGACCCCAGGGTTGCCTCCCTCCCCACACACCTGGAAGAGGGTCCGCAGAAGCGATGCTTTGCTGCAGGTTTCCTCTCCCAGGCAGCCCAAGGGGGCCAGGGTGCAGCTGGCCTGGGCTTGCACTACCCCACCGGTCCTGGCTCCCACTTCGCCCTCTCTGATGTTCCTGGCGATGGAGCCAGGCTGGAAACACGCTTCTGGGCACCGTGCTCTGGGCAGTGCCTGCTAGGTTACAAACCACAGGTACGTCATGTGCTCTACAAAACAAAGCATTTGGATCCAAGAATAGAGGGTTGTCATCTCCATTTTCTTGCCAGCCACATCGCAGCCTGTGCAATATATTCACTTTATGACGTCTAAAAAGGGCAAGGATTTGCCATCACAACTGCTTCACCTATATGCATTTTGTGTGTGCTCCATGCATCTACAGTGTGTCTGTGGCAAGTCTGGGACTCCCAAAAAGCCTTGCAGGGCTCCCGTGCTGGCAGCATCTCCCATGAGAGCCAGTGGGGTATGCAGGTCACATCCCTACTGCGGGAAGGCAGGAGCAGGCAGGGATGCCCCAGCCTGGTACGGCTGTTGTCCTACAGCTCAATCCTGTCTCCTGGTGCTGCTGGGGGAAGCCTAGAGCACCATAGCTAGTCCGTGGTTTTCTCGTTGCATTTTGTTTTGTGTTGGGTTTTTTTTTCTCTCTCTGCTTGTTTTTGCTTGTTCAGGCTATATTTGACCATCTTTATCTCTTCCTCCATGTATTAGTCCTTTTTCTTTCCTTTTCCTGCAACAGCCTTATTCTTCCAGCAGTTTGTTCCTTTCTGCACTTTTACAGCTCCTTTTCTGCCCAAATCAGAGAACTTAATTTCTTAAGGGCAACAAGCCCTGGTTTGTAACCTAGGCTTTTAGTCTGGCAGAATGGAGCTTCCTCTCCTCTTCCCTCCTTCCCCCAAATCCAGTTTTAAAAACCATTGGAAACATAAGCCAGACAGGACTAGAAAGAAACACGGTTTTAATAAAATGTCATTCAGGTTTTGAATGAGAGAGTGAGGCTGTACATTTGATATACTATAAAAAGCCTTAAACACCAGTATATTATGTGAAAAAGTAACTGCTATCCTTTGTGAAGGTGCCATTTATCAGCATTTGAAGAGGTTATTCAAGTGAATAGATTAACAAACATGAACTGAAGTGTAATGTTTATCAGCTGTCCTGTTTAACTCTAAATAATATAGCGGAAGATGGCTCTTAAAAATGAAATGGCCATCAATCAGTACACGTTGCCATTTTACACGTGGGGTTATATATAGCCCCATGGAAACAAGGCACATGTGAGGTGTGCCGCCGGGGGTCACTCCACCAGGCAGAGGAGAGAGGCTGAATGGGCAGGCACAGACAAGCACTCTGTCATTTTAATAACACTTTCATTCCAGAAAGTTTCACCAGTTATGGCCGTGATGTTTAATTGCTCTCATTTATCTCCCTAATAAATGATGCCATTGACTTAGAGCTGTTGTACAAATACAACCGGCAAGTCAGTAAGCAAACGCACTATCCACACCTACCGATGAGAGTGGGGGAATAAATGGGAGTAAGAAATACAGTAAAGGCCTTAACAATGCAGATAGATTAAATTTAGGACAGCAAAACAGATACTTCATTGCCTGCTTTTTCTATTTCCCTGAGACCATCTAAATTTATTGAGCAAAGATAAACTAGAAATACGTACAAAGAAACCCCAAATGCTCTGAGTGCAGAAGCGAGCCTATTTTGCAATGCTGCCTTGGGATTTGGAGGGATGACAGTTGTCTTCTGGTCCTGCTGCATCTTCATATAGATAGAAATAGTTGTAAGGCTGTGCAGCGGATCCCTCACTCCATAGAAAAAAAGGTTTTCAGCTCCATATTTTCCTTTGCAGCAATGTTTTATTTTTAAATGAGGTAGAAGAATGAAAGCAATAAAGTTAAAAAAGCAAATAAACAGAAGCATCCCCCCCACCCCCCAAATGGCTTTACTCAAGGTGAGGCAACAGGTAGAAAAAAGAACCCAAACACATTCTTAGCAGTGACTCTGCTTCATCTCCATAGGGTACAAATCACTGCCATTTCCAAGTCTTTATCTCCCTTGCCGAGGTTACCACCTGCTGCGTTTCCAGCAGCTCTGGATGGTGGTGCCGTGGCCTGGCCAGGGGCCGTCAGGACTACTGTGCCCAGGCAGGATGATCCGTCAGAGCGCAGGAGATGTGCCCGAGGTGGCTGGGTTTCTGTTTGCTTGCTCGGTTGTTCTCCTGTATTTCCAAGGGAGGAAACTATCTCTAACAGGAATCTGTTCTGACGCAGCTCAGAGTTTGGAGCCAGTCTGACCTTCTCGTCTCAGCTCTGCCCCTTAATGGGGGGAAACGTGAGAGGGCTGTTAATGTCCTTCTTCCTAGAAATCCTTCTTTCCCAGGCTCAGGGATTAAATGGCTGGAGTTTGACAATTAAGAAAAGTTGCCCAATCTCCGTTAACCTTTGCGCCTACAAGGGCAGAAAGCAGCAGGACTTTGCAAGTCTGAGCGCGCCAAAGGTGGTCATGCGCGATGATGGGAGTCTTGGGGCGTCCTGTGCCGCTTCATGCAGGAAATTAGGTGATTATTGGAAATCAACTTCCTGGGAATTGCTAGGTTCCTCAAGACAGGATTAAAAGGATGAAAGCTCCTTTAAGGAAAGCATAAAGGGAGTGAGGGAGGCAGAGCATGAGCAGAGAAAAGCCACGGGGCTTCTGCGCGGCCAGAAGGAGGTAATCGTCTATGTGAGAGGTAGAGCAGGGGAGGATGGATGACCCTGCAGCAAAGCGGGGCTCCTCAGCCTGCTCCTTTCTTGGAACAGGTTGTTTCTCTTTCTGTCATCCCATTACCTTCCAAACTAGGAAAATAATATTTTTTTAAAATGCTCACTGTTTATGA
This sequence comes from Phaethon lepturus, assembly GCF_000687285.1. Lineage (NCBI taxonomy): Eukaryota > Metazoa > Chordata > Aves > Phaethontiformes > Phaethontidae > Phaethon > Phaethon lepturus. The sequence goes on from NW_010522599.1 coordinate 20,305, forward strand.
CATGGCTTTAGATTTTTTTTTTTTTTTTTTTAAGGTCTTGCACCTCTCTCGGGAGCGCTCAAACTGCCGGTGGGCAGATAGCTTGCCACCGCAGCGCCGAGAGACTTCCTCGGCAGAGTTTCACAACTGCGGCTAACAGTTTGGGTGGTTCTACTAAAAATACATTACACCTGGAGATACTTGATGACTCTTTTCCTGGAGCTGATGAAAATTACTGTTACTTTTTGAAGGGAATTTTCAGGAAGTGTTAAAAATATCTATAGTAAGAGGAGTTGGCTTTAAATGCAATATTCAGCACAGCTTTGAACTGTTGGTAAATCCAGTTTGCTTCCTATAATTTCCCCCCATTTCTTTATGGAAATAACTTCACACAGTAGGAATCTGTGAGAAAGAAGTTGATACGGGTCATGAAATGATACCAGATTTTAATTTCTACTGTATGAAATTCATAGCATGCAGGATCTCAAACAGCAGCTAACAAGTTAGATTGTATTCTTAATATAGACTCTCAAACCCTTTTATGATTAGACATTGACTTTTCCTACGTGAAAACATAAAAGTTTGATGCTGTGTGGGAAGTTCAAGGCAGATTACAGGGTGTAAAAATAAAGAGAATTTTTTTTTTTTTTCATTTTGGCATCCTTTTAAAATGTTGGAAAAATATTTCAGGCCACTTCAAATGCAGTGTTTTTCAAATATTGGTAACATGATAAACTATTAAAAAAAATGATGGAATGAAACCTTTGGTTTTAAAATGGCTCTCACTGGTGTAAAAGAATATTGTAAACCAAGAGGAACTAATTATTATAAACTCACAAATTCAAATTTGTGTCTAAAAATTCTAAAGAAAAACATTTCAGTATGTTCCACGTATCTTTAAAGCCTTTTAATTTTCCTATGGGAACAATTTGGTAAAAATAATACAACTTTCCAAAATGCTTCAGTTTTGCTGACACAAATTCGTAAACATTTCACCCAGGCATCTGTGGTAGGGACAAGTGTGTGTTTGGTCTGTGAAGGGTGAAGGATTTACTAGGACCAGAAGACTGCAGTAAAAACAGGGTGTAGAGACAGGAAAGTCAAGAAACTACTGCACAAGTCAGAGAGTAGATGCAAATGGAGACACCAAGAAAAAAGTCAATAACACGAAAGGAGACAACAACTGAGATGAAGGAGCTATTGAGAATATGAACTGTAGATGGAAAGCCAATGAATTGTATTGGCATCATGAGAGAAGAATTAAAAGAATTCAGGAGAAAGACTTTAAGAAGCAAAAGAAGCAGAAGACAAGACCACGGTAGGGTACTGGTGATGGGAGATTGGAAAGTAGACCTGCAAGGTAATGAGGCTGCAAAAGAAGAGAAATACAATATAGAGGTAGTGGAGAGGGTATGGCATGACAGTTGGAAACGTCTGTGCAAGCCAACTGCCCATACGTGTTCCACAATAACACATATTCATTTATTCACTCTGGGTGAAATCCTGGCTCAGTCACAGACCATGGGAGTTTGGCCGTTGACTTCGCTAGGGCCAGGATTTGCTGGTTTTGGTTTAGTTCCACAAACAGTGTCTGTCTCATTTCAAGTGCAGAAACACATTTTAAAAGTAAGAAGAAAAAATGAAGTTCGCAAATCAACAATGCCATTACTTGGAAGATTGAACCAGGGCCACAGAAGCCCCTTGCTCAGATGTCAGTTAGCTGGGCAGCTTCTGCTTTAATGAATTCTCATGCCTGCGCCTAGAAATGGTGATAAATGCACCAGCTACCGGCCATTTTTGTTGTCCTTATGTATGGCTGTATGATAGGCATAATGTATATTCTTCCCCTCTTCCCTTGTGTTCTGCAAGAAAATTTCCACTAATGTAAAATTTCAATAAAAGTTGCAAAGAAATATTTGGGAGTTTTTCTACTCAATGTGTAGATAGTATATAGTAATAAAGGAGTGAATTTTTAATACCTGTGAACTAACTATAGTTTTATGATAAATGAAATATCAAGGTGTATTTTAAATGAAAGGAGTCAAATCCTGATCTTTTGGAAAGCAATAGTGTTTCTTAGCAGGGTTTCAGTGAAATTGTTCTTGATGCCTAAATACATATCACAGGGGAATATTAACATAACCAAGGAGGATTATTTAATACAAAATATAGATATATTATATACAAAATTGTATCATGCAAATAGAGCTTCTTTGGGTGTTATCAGGGTAATGATGTTGTAAAACATTATTCCTGACTAGTAACCTTATCTTTCGCACCCTTTGCAAGATATCTAAAATGCCATATTAAGAGAGTAAAAAAAAAAAAGAAATAAATGTTTTCTTCCACTTCCTGAAGTGAAGTGCTTTTCATCAGAGCACAAATTCAGTATAAAAATAAAAAGAAACCTTTGCAATTTTTCTGCAGAATTAAACACTGCTATCTGAACCACTGACAGAAATATATTTACATATGTCAGGCTAAAGATCTTTTGTAAATGTTTAGTTACCACATTCAAACCTTTCAACACTTCCCCCGAAATCACATTATTCTTATGAAGATACAACAAGAAGTCAAAGAATAAAATGCAAAAATCTCCACTTCAATAATATGAAGGTTGTGAAATGAGCTGACAGCATCCAGGAAGCTCGAAGTTATGGCTGACAGCCTGTCCTTAACTCATGCTGTGTGAAAAAAGCAAATGGCACTAACGCATGTTAGCTGAGCTCCAAATTTGAACCCCTCGGCCCATCCCTCCTTGTTATTTGAGTTACGGGAGCTGTTGTTTTGAGGTCTGATTTTCAAACTCGGCTTGGGTGTTGCTGTTGGAAGGCACGCGTGGCACTTGCTTGCACACAGAATAAATCTTTGCTGCAAAAGCTCCGTTTTGTCCAGGCACGTGCTGGTGCAGCAGCCGGGATGCAAGGTGATGGCTACAAACACCGACGCCTTTCCGCAGGCTTCGAAGGCTTCTGCAAACCGGCAGCAGCGTGCCGTACGCCTATTCGGAAGACGTCTGCTTTACCTGCGTTCTATCTCTTACCCCTGCTGGAGTTTATTGTCCTTTTATGTATTTCTAACTTGTAATACTCAATAAAGATAACACCTAACGAGTTAAGTACACCCATATGTGCTTAAAACCTCTGGGGAACTCGGGGAGGACCCACAGGTCTGAAGTCTGCTCCCTTTCAGGAGCTGGTGACGCCTGTAGCTGCGTGGAGAGGACGGAGAACGCTTCCTAGGACGGCTCCCTGCCCAAACCCACCGCTGGTAGTGCTTGGGGAAAACAACTGCGTTTCAACACGTTATGTAGCCGCCTGAAAGGAAGCAGGGCACACTACCACCCATGCCCTGGGAATTTTAAGAGTAGAAGTAAGTTCCCTGAAAGCTGAGTAAAGCAGCTTTTACTAGTCCACAGCCTAAGAGATCTCTCCTGCACATCCTAAGATACCACCAAGAACACTGTTTCAGCTAAAAATAAACACTTTCTCAAACTGTTTAAATCTTTGCATACTTTTTAAAAATAATGTTTAGACTGTGCAAGATGATAGACAAAAGTCTGTGCCTATCTTATAGCATTTTCAATACCTGTAATCTAAAAACCTGAAGGATTGCCTGTATTTCAGTAGAAGCAAGGTGTCTGCAGGATTTTGATATTTACTTTCTTTGAATGAGCCTTTTCTTTAGCATTGCTTACTAAGTTACTGTGTACTTGTATTTTAGATTAATCTCAGCAGCTTCCATAAGAGTGACCCTTGACAATGTTCTTTGGTTCTTGTGGGATAACGCTTCTGTGACCCCCGTTTGTGAAACCTTCCTACCCATTCCTGACAATGTCTCCTTAACAAACCTGAGGTCAAACAACTAGTGGAAAGTGCTGGTAGCAGAATAATAATAATATTTTGCAAAAAAAACCCAAACAACCCCCACACGAGAGGAGGTATTTAAAAAAATTAGAACATCTGAGATAAAAAGGTGTAGAGAACATGACAGTCTGTCAGTAGAAGTCTGAGCTGATAAAGCCAGCAGTTTGTTGAAATGTAACGGCCTTCTACTAAAATGCTAGGAGAGTAACAAGGCACCCATGCAAAAAAAAAAAAAGGCTGAATGAACATTTTAATTAACTCATGTGCAATTTTAATTAAAAACATAATGTGTCAGGAAAATGAATAATGCCTTGGGGCAATAAAATAGCTAGATTTTCTGTTCAGTCTTCTGCTTCATATCTTTTATGTAAGTAGGATATTATTGTTAAAGGGAAAAAAAACACCCCTCTAGCCTCCCACCCCCTCTCCACACACATTCAACCAAGAACACATAATGTAGTGAAAACCAAAGGTGTGGACAAAAAGAACATGATTAAATCAGGTTATCATAGAAGATCATAGAATCATGGAACAGTTTGCATTGGAAGGGACTTTTAAAGATCACCTAGTCCAACCCCCAAGATAACCCATGTGTCGCCATCAAGTTGGTTGTGCCGTAACTTTTCTGGTATTTAACATAAAAACTTTGACCTTCAACTTCAAAGTCAGTATTTTAGTATTAATAAAATATGCTCAGAAAATGTGGATGCCCCCATTTTTCTGAGTGAATCTGAGTACTATCAGGCCTTGATGAAGAAGTGGTGGTCTCCACCCTTTACAGATGAAGCCATTTTAAGCCGTTGGGATTCTCTAACCTGAGATACTAGAAAACATTCAAGTTTTTAAATGAGAAAAACAAAGTTTTCTGAGTATTAGAAAGGAAAAGGAATAAAATAAACCAAGGGGAACAAAAGTTGAGGAAAGTTAGCTTTTCCCCAAATGGAAAATGTGGAATGTCCAAACCTATTTATTTCTTTTCTTTGCCGAGATACCACTCAGCCCTCACTGAAAAGAGATTTGAAATTCTAGCAGCTATAGCATAGCCTGGGGCAAAGGCAGGGTCACAAGCACCATCATGTAACACATTTTAAAGGCTGTCAGAGATGTTTCTTCAGTCCGTGTGTCCTCAAAAGTCCCAGAGTCGCTGGCTTGCTGCAGGGACCTGCTACCTGGTTGTACCTTTTGTGTGGCTCACATCATTTTGACTGTAAACCACATCGAAACTGTGAGAAGGCTGATTTCCTTAACGCGCTCTGAAAGCATATGAAGTTTTGTGTGCAAACAGTCCTGGGCCACAACCAGGACTGCAGCGGATTCTGCAGAGCTCTGGTCCTGTGGGCTTCCATCGGCTTCCACAGCAAGTCCTGACACCCAGGATCTCCTTTAAACACCCTGATATGTATTTAAGACCCTAAATTTAAGCTTCTAACTTTGAAATCCTGGTGCCAGCTATAAGCAAATTTTCCAGTCCAATCTTTCTTTTTGCCCTTCCGAAAGCAAGCAGGAAAAGAAGGTGCAATGCTGTGGTGAGCTGGTGCCCATAGGCGCCCGGGAGAGAAGTGCTGCCTGCAGAAGCGCGGCACAGGCAGCTCCGGAGAGCGCTCGCAGCCTGAAAGCCGCCCGCTCCGCCACTTCGGGCAAGCGGCTGCGCTGGAAGTGGAGGTAGCAGTACTGAACTTGGGCAAACGAGAGCAGACGTCGCTCCTCAGCACGACGTACCAGCGCTAGAAATGAAGCAAAAATGCCCACGGGACCTGCACGTAACAAGCAGAGCCTACAGCTTGCAACGAGCAGCCCCCGTTCCCCAGCCCTTGCGCCAGTATTTGCCTGCACGTTAGCAAGCACACAGGAAGCCTAATGCAGACCTCACGACTTTTATTCACACGAGGGACAAACCCCTTCATACCACGGCGCTGCCAAAAGCAGCTGTTACACCGACGTTAATAACCAGTGTCTGAAACCAAGCGGACGGTCGCTGTTCGGGCTCTGTCAGGAGCAACACCGACAACCAGCCCGGACAGAGCATCGTAACAGCCGTGTGCTGCCCTCGTTGGACCCTGCCAAAACAGATAATGGTGAGCAGTTGTAGCTCTTTCCTTTCTGAACTTCTTTTTTTGAGTGGGATTTGGGTAGGCAAATTTTAGGCAACTGGAATTGGAATTTTGTATTCCAGGATTTTTTTTTCATTTAGTAGGTAAATCCTGTAACAGGGCAGGATTTCTGTAGAAAAGAAGTGGGGTTTAAGCTGATTCCTCATCTCTTAAGCACTGTTTACTATGCCACTCCACCAGTTAGTTACCTCAATATATATTACTGATACGTTTGCTACAGGAAATGCATTGAAGCAGTCTATGTTTTAGGCCTGTGACAAACACTGCGTTTTTATTACTGAAACAGTGGTCAAACATTGGAACAGGCTGCCCAGAGGGGTGGTGGAGTCACCATCACTGGAAGTGTTCAAAAAACATGTGGACGTGGCACTTCAGGACGTGGTTTAGTGGGCATGGTGGTGTTGGGTTGATGGTTGGACTTGATGATCTTAAAGGTCTTTTCCAACCTTAATGATTCTGTGATTCTGTGAATTATTATTGCATCTATGCTGAGTACTTATGCCCCACCCACTGCTAAGACATTTGAATACTACCTCAGACCAAGCTCTTCAGCCACAATTAAATCCTGTTCCTGTCTGTAAATACTTTGATTCCCAAGATGAAGTATGGAAGTCACAGAGAGTCTTTACCATGCTCTTGCCTCTTTAACGTAGGGCTTCCAGGTTACAGGGGAAACATTTGTGGTTTAGCAGTGGTGAGCGACATGTTTGGGGTCCCTTAGGTCCCCGGGTGCCCTTAGCATGGGTACCTGGAGGGGCAGTGCCCAGCCTCCTGCCTCCCTCATGTCCTGCCACAGCTATGGCCCTCCTGTGCCGCCCACTCCTCTGGTCTCAGTGTTAGGGAACATGGCTGCAACCAACACAGAAAGGATCATATGTTCTCCAGGAAATGACGGACATTTCAAAAGGAGTATTGAAGATTCAAAAATATATCAGCTTTTCAACTGGTTTGTCTTACAGAAGTAAAAACAACAGGTTCTCTCATACAGCCCTGGCTTTAATGGTGAGTTCAAGAACCACAAATGCACCTGATCTGGCCAGCGTTCTTTTTTGCCTGACACCAAATCATGGATATTCAGACACAGTACCTTCTCCTGCCCAAGTAGGTCCCACAGTTCACATCCCATGTGATTAATGGATTTGGTTTGGACTTGGGGAGAAATTTTTGCTAGCTGAAGACTCTCTGAAACCCTGATTAAGGGATATTTTTTCTCCCTGCCTACCTGTAAGGTAGTGAGCATAGCACTTCCCCAGCTCATGACATAGCTGTAAGGATGGGTAGGCTACAGGGTCCTCACCCCCCCAGCATAGTGGAGTCACATAGACACACAGGAGAGACACAAGTGCTGCGGGGCCATATCTGCCCGAGTCCCCAGATAACATACTTTCCTTGTAAAACCTTCCTGGTCCATTTAATTTCCTTAAATTGTGCCATCCCTCCAGCTTTCCCCTGTCATGTTTGTTGGGTTTTTTTCCAAGGTGCTCCCCACGCTTGTTGAAGGGGTATGAAGGGTCATGGATCCACACTGAAGCAGCAGCACAGGAGTCCCTCTCAGACTAAATTCAAGGACAAAGAGTTGCAGTATTTTAGGGCGAGTTTGTTTGCTCCCCAGGGCAGGTGGTGTGGGGAGGCTCATTGCAGAACCTGGTGCCCACCCTGCAGAAACACCTCGGTGTCAGCTGCACGCTCAAGCATCATCTCCACATCGCCACCGTTCACAGGCCAACCTCAAAGAGCCAAGCCAAACCGTGGCCTTCAGTCATCTAGGAAACAGTGGAGGGCTTGCTACCGAAATACGCAGGGTTTAGAAATTTAACAAACAAATGGGAGGTAAGGATCAGCCTACAAACTCGAGCCTCTGCCTCTGAGGTCACTGCATTTAGAGCGTGTATATGTCTGCATTCACTTCAAACACTGAAATTCCTGAGTGCAATGTTGTAATGTCTGTTTTCCAGAGCCTGAGGGGAAAACCTGAACTGATTTTCACAGTACAGAAAATTCCTTGCAAAGAAATGCTTTTTAATGCCTCTTCAGACCTGTTACTTGTCTTTCCCCTTTTTGTTTCCCATTGAATTATAGGCTATAGCACATCTAATAAATTTTAAAAGTACAATTCTAGGTTGCATGCACTATTGCTGAACAAATATGTTTTAACAATATGCCTGCCTTTTATGTTTACTTCTCACAAATGACCTTGCTTTGTCATGGCAGTAGTGCTCACAGAAAGAGTTAATTTTATGCAAATTCTGGAGAATATTCCAATGTAATTCTTTTTCTTCCCTCTCCCCCCCCAAGTCATTCACTTGATTCTAAGTCTGTCATTCACTAAAGGAATAGTAACACACTGCATGATTTAGGAGAGCAATCATGATTCATGTTTCAAATCCTGAATATTCACAATAAGTTGAGACAAATTATTGCAGAATTATTCATCAAATTGCTTTGAATAACAAATAAAAGTCGTGGAATTATGGTCTGAATGCAGACGCTTCACAAAGGGGCAAATATGGTTAAATGAATTAACAACTTCTTTGGTGCTAATTAGGGTTTAGACCCCTATACACTTGGATCCTCTAAGCAGCATGTTCCTTTGTAACTTATCCCATTAATTTCAGCGGGATGATCTGTACTGGTATGATTTGCAATATAAAGATTTTGCCATGGAAATGCCAAGCAACAGAACAGAAAAATGATTTGATAGTTTGACCCAGTACCTTTGTTTCCGGCCATAGGCTAGAAGGACCTGAAAAGATGCACTTATTCTCGCGAGCCAGAAAGCAAATTTCTTTGCTTGTTTCTCTGAGACTCTTTATAAACTTAGACCAAGTGTTAAGGCGTTGAAGCTTGTCCACTGCATATTGCAGACCTCTCTCATCATTCCTCTCTCTGCTTGTCCAGCCTTAGAGGTCTCCGAAAACCATGTCCGCAGGTCAGCTGGGACGCCCAGTCTGCATCCGCGCAGGGACGTGCTGCCTCTGACGACAGCAGGGTTGTGTCCTCTAGCTACAGGGACTTCTACAGCCTGGACTGAGCAGGCGGGGGCTGAGCAGAGGCTCCAGAAGTCTAATTCCAGATGCTGGCTGGCAGTTATTTTCTCTCAATGCCTACTTAAATCACTTTGGTGAAAAACTATTAAAACCATTTATATTTTGCTTAGTAAGGATTTGCCTTCATGAAAACTGGAAGCAAATTCAGCTGGTCACATTTGTTTGGTAGAAGTCCACATGGGGACGACTGCTGCAATGAACGTGCCTGCTTTCGAGACAGATCGGGACTGAAGTGAAATAGAAGTATCGCTAGTTGCAAAATCAGAATTTTTCACAGACTTCTTCAAGACGTATAGGTAAAGCTTATAGTCAAATTAAATTACTTGTTCCCAGGTTCCATATAGACAAGCTCTATATCATTTTATAGCCTAAATATAAGCGCTCATTTCTAAAAACATTCCATGAGATATGCTTCCCCAGTCCTTTAGAGTACCAAACAACCGACTTACCTGCCTAAATATCCACTGAATCATTTATGCTACTGAGGCCTGACAGGCAGTCCAGTGGTGGTTAGCAGAGACTTTCCTCCTGCGTAACAGAGCTTCTTTCTGTTCCTGACGGCCACTTGCCTACACGTCAGGGGTGGAAACGCCACTGAAGTACAACTCTCTCCTCCGGTTTAGGGGCCCAGAAATTATTTGAACCACTGTTGCAAACTAAAACTGATTATGATAAGCTTTTCTCACCTGATTTCTCCCAAAATACTTGCATCATGGCCATGCAATGGCTTTTAGTCATGATACAAATATGACAGCACTTGGTCTTCCAGGTTATGTGGTTATTAGTCTTTTGCAAAACGTTTATGAGCATGGTGACTATGAATGGACCTAAACATAGCTGGAAGAGATCCATGTACCCTTTACAAGGTTCTCTCTAAGAGAATCCAGAGCACCTTTACTTTTCTTCTATAGATCCCTACAATTTTTTTGTACGACAGTTTAAGATTGTGAGCATTAACTTCTTACCTATAAAGCAAGGGGACTACATAATTTACAGACAAGTATTTGCATGCGTTGTGTAATTTTTGTGTACAGCACTATCAGCGCTGGAGGTCCATAAATATTTATATGTTTGCAAATGTACAAACAGTAGCTACTATTATTTTGACTAATAGATGTAAGTCAACCTTCTTGCCTCAAGGTATCAACTAGTCCTGACAGGATTTATCCCTTCTGCTCTGCACTCAGCATTTCCAGACTGTCCAGGTTGACACTATGGTTTCTCAAAGCTCCTTGAGAGAAGAGGTCGCACTTAGAATTAGTCTGCAGCAAAATGAAAAACAGTGGTCTTGCAGGTCCTAGCAGCAAGCTCTGCCCATCCCTCTTAAATTTCCCTGTATGGCAAATACACGTTGCCAAGAAAAGAAAAAAAAGAACTTTTCAAAAATTCAGAGGAATGAGGTTTGCATCCACCATTAATGTTCTCTGTTGCAGATGCAAAGATAATTAATGTAATCTAACACATCTTGAGGTAAACTAATGTGCATACAGATATAAACAACAATTCCAATCTTTTAAAGAGCGCAAATCTGGTGCTTATTAGAACAGTTCATAATCACCCCCATTTCAAGTTCTGCATGAGAATATGCTGTAATGAGGAATTTAAAATCTTCTAATTAGACATGATTTTATAAAACAGACAGATAATTAAAATGGTGAGGGTTACACAGAGAAGGATGAGAAAACACCATAAAACAGACAGAAAGGAAGAAAAAGGGTATAAATAAAGAAAAAATAAACACAAAGCATCACTGATGTATCAAATTTATCCTTCAAAATTTGAAGTGTACTGCAATTTTAGATTTCACAGTGCAACAAGCTACTATCAAACATTTTTTATAAGTTTACACTAGCATAGGTAGATTCATACTGACAATTTTATTTGATTAAAAGATACTTACTAAGCCTTGGTGTTTATTTTTTTAAGTTTTAGCACTGCAGAACAGGAAATGGAGGTCTACAGACTATCACTGTTGAAACTGATCAAAACACATAGATAATAGTTCTCAGCTGTAGTGCCATTGCAGAGCTTTTTACCCTGACTTGTATTCAGTGAGAGGTTGTAACAAATAAAAAACATTTTCTATGTATTTTAAAGAAGGGGAGTGATGTTCTTCTGCTAAAAGACAGGGCGGGGTAAGAAGTTGACTCTACAGTGAGCAGTTCTTCCTCTTCCACCATATAGTGTGGGTGCCAGACGGGATGCTGAGTTCTTCTTTATTCCCCAGCAATACTCAGAAAACACTCTACAGAACTGTCTGTTTGAGGATGAAGGTGACTAACCCTTGTTAGCAGGTTACAATGCACCCCAAGGGAAGGGTGGTCCTGTTTCTTTCTTTTTAATGCACTTAGGAGATGAGTTCATTTTGCCTTTGTAGTTTTAACAGAGACATTTTAAAAGGCTTGGGAATAAAACTTTAACTGGGAGACTCATTTTGTTTTGTGTTGTCACTGAACTAGATGATTTTCCCCAACGGTTTAAGCAATTTCCAGATTGTAACAGGGGATGCCACGTACTAGCTAGATGCTGAGCAAGTGCCTATCCAAAGAGTCGCTGCATTTCCAAATGCTCCATACCAGTGGGAGAAATTCAAGGAAGTACATATGTTGCTTCTAGTTTCCACAATATTTTGGGTGTGACTGACTAGACTCATATGTTGCCGTATTTCACCAGCAGATATGTATTGGACTCGGAAACAATTCCGCACTATTAATATGAAAGTGATGTGCGAAGCCAAGAACGCTATTACTTAAGATCTTGCCAGCTACCCTTGATCAATAGATGAAGGTCAACTCACTCAAACACATATATCTATTTCTGATCAATCAGTTCTTACTGCATAGCTGGCAAATTGTTTATCAGTTAGGAGCTAATCTGCATATATTAAAAGAGCAATGTTCCTACTTACTGATAAATAAATATCCATCAATGTTGCAAGTGATAATGTTTATTTTGTGAGGAATTATTCAGTTTTGGCTAAATCTATGAATTACGACAAAGAGAAGGCAGTTCAAAACTCATCCAAAAGTGAACTTGTTGAGTAAAAGGATCTTAGTACGACGTTTTGATGCACTTGTTCAGCAAGAAGTGACCAGTATGTCACAGCAGCCAAAATCTGCCTTTCTTCTTCCTCTTGCAAATAAAGCTAAAAAAAAGAGAAGTCCGAGATTTGACTAAAAAGAAAATAAGCTAAACCAGAACCTTTTGAGAGAAACTAAAATGGTATGGGGGAAAGGCTCCTTTTCTTTTTCATACTGTAGCAGTAGAGATTTTTGGCATTACAATAATTTCACTTTTAACAAGGATGTGGAATTTCATGAAGCAAAATCACTAGCAACATCATTCCCCATTTGCAAGCTAGTACTGACTTGCCGTTGTCTTTTCTCTTTTTGCCTATACACTTAAATGATGCCTCTGGCTCCTGGTACTTTCATCTAAGCTTCAATAGGAATAAAATTCCTATATGGATCTTGTACTGATACTGGCTAAAGTGGAAGTAGTGGCAAAGGCCGCAGTTTTCTACAGGTGCAGTATCATAGAATCATAGAATTGTTTAGGTTGGAAAAGACCTTTAAGATCAAGCCCAACCATTAATCTAGCACTGCCAAGTCCACCACTAAACCATGTCCCTAAGCACCACATCTACACATCTTTTAAATACCTCCAGGGATGGTGACTCAACCACTTCCCTGGGCAGCCTGTTCCAATGCTTGACAACCTTTTTGGTGAATAATTTTTTCCTAATAACCAGTCTAAACCTCCCCTGGAGCAACTTGAGGCCGTTTCCTCTCGTCCTATCGCTAGTCACGTGGGAGAAGAGGCCAACACCCACCCTGCTACAACCTCCTTTCATGTAGTTGTAGAGAGTGATAAGGTCTCCCCTCAGCCTCCTCTCCTGCAGACTAAACTAAATCCCAGTTCCCTCGGACACTTCTCATAAGACTTGTTCTCCAGACCCCTCACCAACTTCGCTGCCCTTCTCTGGACACACTCGAGCATCTCAATGTCCTTCTTGTAGTGAGGGGCCCAAAACTGAACACAGGATTTGAGGTGCGGCCTCACCAGTGCCGAGTACAGGGGCACAATCACTTCCCTACTCCTGCTGGCCACACTGTTTCTGATACAGGCCAGGACGCTGTTGGCCTTCTTGGCCACCTGGGCACACTGCCGGCTCATGTTCAGCCGACTGTCAACCAGCACCCTCAGGTCCCTTTCCACCAGGCAGCTCTCCAGCCACTCCTCCCCAGGCCTGTAGCATTGCATGGGGTTGTTGTGACCGAAGTGCAGGACCCTGCACTTGGCCTTATTAAATCTCATACAGTTGACCTCAGTCCATCAATCCAGCCTGTCCAGATCTCTCTGCAGAGCCCTCCTGTCCTCCAGCAGATCAACACTCCTGCCCAACTTGGTGTCATCTGCAAACGTACTGAGGGAGCACTCAATCCCCTCATCCATACCATCGATAAAGATATTAAACAAGACTGGCCCCAAAACTGAGCCCTGGGGAACACTGCTTGTGACCAGCCAAAGTTTTCAAAGAAAAAAAATTGGCTTAAGTTACTCAGTTCTGCTTCTCTGCTTGACTCTGCAGATGCTGCTGCAGAGAAGACGGCTATGTTCACACTGTTCTCTTAAGCCTTTGTCCTGTTAGAGTTGGTTTTGTGTCTTCACAGTTCTTTGGAAGTCAGTCACTCATGAATGCTGGTGAACAGTGAGACCTGCTCACTCCTCAATATCAGAGGGAGCATTAGTTTGAACCAAAGAGACTGCATACAGATGACAAAGCATGACTTTTAGTAAATAATCAATGCCCAAATTTCTCTGACAGCTTCGTAATGGAGGAGCTTAGGCTTTGAAGGCATGGAGCGGGAAAGAGCATTATATACATTTCTGATATGTATTTTTAATCAAAACTGACATCGGGAAATTGTTCCTTTGCATAACCTTTATGACCTTCAGGTTTGTCAAAAGTGTTAGAATTTACGGACACTGAAATTTTCCAAGGCACTGAGGTAAGGTGATACTTGCTTTTTCTCAGCAGGCTTTGATATGAAGTGACTTGAGGCGTAGGGGAGTGGTCTAAGAATGCCATACTTCTTTCTGTCATAACAAGTGGATTCCCTTGTTTGATTTCTTCACTGAAAAAGTCTTTCTGCCTCAAAGTGCAGAGCAGACTTGCATAACATGTTGTCGTGGTTTAGCCCCAGCCTTCAACTAAACCCCACTCAGCTGCTCGCTCACTCCCCCGCGTGTGGGAAGTGGGACGGGGAAGAGAATCGGAAGTAAAAGGGAGGAAAGTCATGGTTTGAGATAAAGACAGTTTAATAGGGAAAGCAAAAGCTGCACACACAAGCAAAGCAAAACAAGAAATTAATTCACCACTCCCCATGGGCAGGCAGGGGTTCAGCCATCTCCAGGGAAGCAGGGCTGCATCATGCGTAATGGTTTCTTGGGAAGACAGATGCCGTAAATCTGAACGTCCCTCCACCCCTTCCTTCTTCTTAGTCCCAGCTTTATACACTGAGCATGATGTCATATCGTATGGAATATCTCTTTCGTCAGCCTGGGTCAGCTGTCCTGGCTGTGTCCCCTCCCAGCTTCCCGTGCACCTTCAGTCTTCTTGCTAGCAGGCCAGAACGAGAAGCTGGACTGTCCTTGACTACTTAGCAACAACTCAAAACATCAGCATGTTATCAACATTTTCTCATCCCAAACCCAAAAAGTAGCCTCACGCTAGCTTCTATGAAAAAAATTAACTCTACTCTGGCTGAAATCAGGACACATGTATATCTAGTTCCACTCCTTCTTGCTGAGGCTACAATGGCCTTTCTAGCAGTCCAAGGCCACTGTTGCCGTGGCTTGCTATTCCAACATGCCTTGGTCCAAAAGCAAGTGCCTGAGATCACTCTGAGAGACTTAGTTACCTGCTCTCCAACTTTAAAACCAAACATTAGTGTTTTTAATCCCTAAAACTGAGAGATGCCATCCATCTTAACTTCTATGTACAGATGTGCAGGTTTTATAAATGACAAAATTGGCTGTGTATACAGATGCAAAATATTTCTATATGCAATTGCTTAAAAATGATGATAGAAGCTACCTGTGCCTGCTCAGGGATTTTTGACTGCTGGACCGAGGAAGGAAACTACATAGGATAGCAAATGGGAGGTAGAGAAGATAATCAAAGATGTGTGATAAACTGCAGTTCTCGTAACTTCGAGGTTTATTACATTATGTAGTGTGTGTCTATGTGGTAGGGAGAGCAGAAAACTAAGTATCATCCTTCAGTAAAGCACTGTTCTGCAGCGCTTTATTTAAGAATTTCAGCAAGGCCAGTGAAACCTAAATAAACTCCAAGATGCCAACAGCTCATTTGTGGCTTGCACTGGAATGTTAAAATAGCATGATATGATTTGATATTTTTATTTTATTAAGCAGAAAGATGAGTGAATTTTTGTTTCTTCTCATCCAAAATCCAAAAATTCACAAATTAAGCTTTGTTCAAGGTGTACAATAGTTTCAAAAGGATTTTTCTCCTTAGTGAACAACTGACCTGTTCCTGTCAAAATGCATTTTTAATCTGTCTCTTCCTGCTTTTTCCCAGCAGACAGTTTAAATTGGAGTATGCTCTAAAAGATGTTCACACTGCAAATGGGCTATTCAGAACTTCAGAAGTTAAGACTTGATTATTGAATAGCCATGGAGAATGTCAGCTCCACATGGAGAAGAGGAGGGAAATAAATAGCAAAAATCCTCTGAGGGAAATAATTCTTAAGTAGAGAGACTGACAAGGATTATCTGAAAAAGAAAAATGTTTAGTCTTGGACATTGAAAGTCATAATTTCACACTGTAACCACAAAGGACTCTGGTTTTTAGCAGAACTGAGAAGCTGGCTTTCACCGCTGCTGTAGTCCCCAGTTACAGAGGTGTGAAATGTTTACTTAGGAAGTGCACTTCTTCACAAACAACAATGCAAAAACATTCATACCTATGAGGAAACCCCATTTCCATACATGCGTGAATATATCTAAACCTCCTGGCTTATAGCCACTGAGTCTCATCCAGGAAGAAATATTTCCTGGATTGACCTCTT
This sequence comes from Phaethon lepturus, assembly GCF_000687285.1. Lineage (NCBI taxonomy): Eukaryota > Metazoa > Chordata > Aves > Phaethontiformes > Phaethontidae > Phaethon > Phaethon lepturus. The sequence goes on from NW_010522599.1 coordinate 36,402, forward strand.
CCCTGTGTCTCACTAGGGACTTTGCCCCCATGGGTGGAATCTGATGTTGTTCCCTGTTGCTTCTGCTCCTGTTGGGGACTGCGCTGAAGCCCAGTGACAGGAGCTGCTGAGCCTGCGTACCACTGCACCACGGCGTGGCCCTTCCTCCCCAGTTCCACCTACCTTGGGGCCATGCTGGCTTTCTCCAGCCCTACCCCAAACATGTTTTAACTGCAGGCAAAGACATTATAAAAGGCAAAGACCGGTTCAAGTTTCAGTAAGACCACTGTACTACTCATCTGTTTGCTTGAGACCTTTGAGAGCAATGACAACCCAACTGGGCTTGGATTATCCATTCATAGCAACGTTTCGCCTCATAATTGAGTTAAACAACTAGTTATTTCTATAGCCAGAACGCATGAACGGGATGATAAGGGAAGACTGATTTACGATCACTTGGTATCTGAAAGGTGTAGCGTTCTATTTAACAAATAGTATTCCACTAGATTGGAAAACATCATAAACACATTGGAAAACCTTCAGCCCAGACCCATACACCACATGTATTTTTTTAACATTTTAATTTAGCTATCTGTTTTGGATTACATAAATAAAAAAAATGAATTCTGTATTTCCTTTATAAAATAAATCAGTTCTGCTACATTGGAATTACCGATTAGATTGAGCATTAGGGAATGTATAAAACTGCATCTTTAACAGACACGACAACATTTCTCAATGAGAATCAAGCAGTTTGCAGTGACCTTCATGTTGATCAGTGGGGGGTCAGTACTGGCATTAAATCATTTTGATTCACAGATGAGATCAACATATTCATATTTGTTTGCCAAATGTGTATTTTAATTTAAGCTTCCTCTGATTGATGCATGTAATTTATGCTGCTTAGAACTAAGGCGTCATATTTTTCTTTTTTCCTAACTAACCGGGGGAGACTTTCTTGGAAACAGATAAAGGAAAGAGTCCAGTAATTTGTAGCAATGTGACTACAGCCACACATGTTCTAGAATTAATGTTCTTCATTAGGGTGAGGAGTATCAGCTGTATATATACATCAGGATTTTAATTAACTTGGTCCCCACAACAGGACAGATGATTCAAACTGTTTTTCCTTTATTCCTTATTACATAAAAAAAGTACCAAACCAACATGATGTAAAGTTAGAACAGGAAAACAAAAAAACCCAACCCCATACACATGCAGCAATAAGAAACAAAATCTAAGAGTTGCAGTCAAGGTCAAGAATATTTCTATAAGTCAGAATTAATCATCGGGAGTAACTTGGCACTGACTGCTCGCAGAGCTGTGCTCTGACAGAGAGGTTAGCAGTTCTACCTACCCTGCGTAGCCCAGTCTGACACAAGGGTAGTGACTCATTCATGGGATAGTTTAAATTCTTTTCACATATTTTTGGGATGGACATAATTTCATTTACAAGTGACTTGTAATTGGCTACAAAATCTGCAACTGCTGAAAAAGAAGAAAGATTTGGACTCTGGGATAAGGGTATATTTTGAGAAAAAATGACTGATCTTCTATACAAAAAGGTTTCCAAGGCATGTGAACCTTACCCATCAGCTACTTTCTCCACATCTCCAAAATTTCCACAGCAATTTTATCATGTAAAAAATTGCCACTGAGAAAAGGAAGCCTGTTCTAAAGTGATGTAGACAAGAGTGGGGCAGTCCGTTTCACGTGGTCTCAGGTATGACACACATCAGATCCCAGAGGGTTTTGCGCATTCAGGCAGTCACACACGGAGCTGGGTATTGGGTTAGGTAAAACTGGTACTGACTCAATGTACCTGAACGGCTGGGAGTACAGCAAAGGTCTTATACAAGTGGATCCACCACTGCACTGTGACAGATGGGTTGTCCTTTAAGCTAGCGCTGAACACACCACCAAGGGAAAAATGCATCTTGTGTTGTGAGTGACTGGTTCACATTTCACCCAGCCTCTGTGTAACCAAACTGATGACCGGATCTGCAGTCATATTGGCTGTGGTTTTTGTGTTTCAGTGAGCACAAATTATATATATGAAAAAAACCTGATGGATGAACCTCCATTGACTTAGCATTTCCATGAGTTCAAATACATAACTGAAGCCTGGATGCTTTTATGAACTGTAGTTGAACAAATAAACAGAGACTTATGCATACATGGAACTTCAGCACACAATTTTCAAGGTTTACAATTTTAAACAGCTGTAGAAAAGCTATTCTTCTTCCAGAAACAAATGCAGCTGACTGGAGACCTCATGCAGACCTGCCATTGCTTTTCAAATCCACACTCCTGTTTTTCTATTGCTTCTTGATATAGTTCATCCTATAGCTATGTAAATAAGGTTATGACATTTGTGGGAGCAAATTTTGTTATGAAATTTTTTCTACCTCTTCCTCCACTTTCAGAGAAGTAGGAATTCCAGATGAAAGAAAAAATAAAGCCGAAGTTTGTAAGATCTTTGAGGTCTGTAGTTTGGCTATTCATGTGCATTAACTGCAATAGTGTCGCTACCATTTAGTAAGAATGAAAAAACATTGAGTTAAACAAAGTTAAACAGAATTTCAGAAGCTTCCTCCATCAGATTTTATTTTTACAGGCTAGTACTTTTTTTTTTTCCCCCGGGGTGGGGTGTCCTCCATTTGTGAAACAAGAAGTATAGCCTATGCCTGAAATTGCTTTTTTAAGGCAAGTATATACATTACATTTCTCCCATTTCTAAACATGTTTCTTAATTTCATCAAAAGCTTAAATGGCTGAAATGGAAAAGCTGAGAAATTGGATATCACTTACAAGAAAACATTTCTGAATATTCAGTTTGCATTTCCTTCTGATTTGACAAAGCCACTGAAAAGCACGAGAACAGAGGTGATTTACTTTTGGAGCTGTAGGAATGTGCAGCTGAAGAAATCTGGGCCATACAGACTTCTTGTTGCTCTATATTCTTCTACTGTTTTCTTAATCTTAATATCTGACCAGCATCCAACAGCACATGAAGAAGTATGTCTAATGTGCTGTGTTTGTTCTCTCCTCCTTTCCCCAGAGGGTGAAGTTATAGGACATTTTTCATTTATAAAAGCAAAAAGAATGGTGATGTATAATACGTATTATACGTCCTACCTCTGTGCCTCCACACGGTATCTTGTTTAGTTCTAGGCATGTTTGTGTGTGTGTGTATTCCAGACAGAGAAATACATAGACTCACGATACAGTGCCATACAGACCTCCCCAGAGTACACTTATTGCTGGTCAGAGGAAGCAAAGTCAGTGAGAAGTGCCTTGCTCTCCGAGTTGCATTTCATGCTTGCTGCTCTCAGACCAGCTCCAGAGAAGGTTCTCCCTTCCGTGCAAAGATATTATCCTTTCTATAGAAATTGTTATTGTACTAGAAGACTATTCATGCCAGCCACTACTATGGGATCTACCTAATTTATATAACTTGTGTAGTATTGTTGGTCAGGAGTCCAGGCAAAGTAAGCCGAACTGTTGCACCTTTTATGATTTGTACAAGAGCCCATGTTTGAACACAAATGTCTGCACTGGTGTGGACGTGATCCTCACCTTTAACAAGGACTGCATCAAAACAGTGAGATACAGTCTATTTAATTAAAGAAATTCAGAAGACACAGACAATGTCTGTATGCAGCTAAATCTTCTGGAGTCAGCTTTAGCATTATTTTTGCCTTCTGACACAAATTCAGGCTGGAGTCTGACTTCTGATTACATACTTCCTACCCCACCTAATTTAGACATCCAAGACGTAATTCAGAGCAATATCCTAAATTCTTTATACAATCAACAGAAGAGGTATATTGCTGGAAAGAGGTAGATTTGATGGTAAAGTTAGGACAGATTCCCATAGCTCTGAAATAGTGGAAAATAGATATGCTGCAGAGAAACGGGAAGGATCCTAACATGCTGACAAAATATCCTAGAGATCTTGGCACAGACCCCTGAACAGCATAATCCTGGTATAATAACACTAGTGTTGGTTTGCTATTTTCCAGTAAGTCTGTTTCTAGCATTTTAAACTGTCCCATTAATCAGAGTAATAAAAAAGATGTCTTTTATCAGTCTGGAGCCACTGGAGCCAGCTGATACTTTAAATCTGCATTTCTGATAAAATGGATTGTATATTTGAAGGACCACAAATTATGCAAAGTTATGTTTCACTATGTCACAGAGATTTAGAATACCACTTTGGATTATAAACTGATCTTTTTTTAACAGTTAGGCATTTTGCTATTATAGCACACATTTTCAGTTGGTAATAAGCAGCTAAAAGCTATTTATTGTGGGTTTAACACAAAGATGTTTGAGGCTCATCTGACAACAGGACACTGTCTTCATTTTATTCTAGGGGAATGTTTTTATTAATTGTTTTGAGGGTAAGAAGAAATCTAACTGGGTGGTTAAGTCTGTTATGTAATAAATGAAGATGTTACGGTAAACCTACTGTACATCTAGAGATGTATGCCTGGAAGCAGGTCTGGCAGTCAAAATCCAGGTCGCACACCCGCTTTGATTAATGAAAATCACAGGCCACCAAAAAATTGCCCATTATCAAAGGCATTTATTAGCTGATTATTACCATACCAGTATTTTTTACACCATTCCAGCCACCAATAATACAGAAATATTGTCAAATATTTCTTTAAAAAAAATGCTCACGCTGTCTCTGCAGGTTGATCGGATGAGCTCTCTCTTGTACATCGGAAAGCTGACTACTTTCCAACAACTTGATTTCACAAATGGAAAAACAGCATCTGTTTTCCTGCAGCTCCACATATGGCTCTCTCTGTCGCTGCGTGGAGCCGAAGCAGGTAGCCCCCGCGAGCACGGCACTCGGGAGCCCCACGGCCCCCCGGGACCGGCCAGCACTGCTCGGCTGCAAGGGACACCGGCTCCCCAGGCAGTTGGAAGCCCATGCTTCATCAGCATAAGCAAAGCATCCCTCCCAACATCAACTTGTGGGGAAAAATGCTCAAATGTGTATTTAGGGCTCCTGCACTTGTCTTTTTGCTGTGGCGATTTCAGTATATCTACTCCAAGGCATGATTGCTCAAGGACTTTACAAAATGTCTAGAAGTCATCAATGGAGCGTGAGGGGACCTTAAATAATTTGCAGGCAGAGCGGTATGAGCATATGAAGAAAGGAAACAGAGCATCTATGCTAGAATTAAGAAAAAATGCATTTATTTTTTCTCCATGGCACATGATTATTTTTGGCTCTGTAATGTATGCTATCCAGCAGCTCTTGCTGGTCCATTCGGAGGAGTTTGAAGCTGAAGTCAGATAAAAATATCCAGGCTTTTTTTTCTTTTTTTCTTTTTTTTTTTTTTTCCTTTTCGTATGTTTTGGTAAGCATGTGTGCTTGTGAAGGTCAAGGGACTGGCAGCATCAGAAATTGAATTTCTGAATACATCTGCAGTCCAGGTATATTTCAGACAGATGCTCTCATTCTCAAACTGCCCTGCCAATGACCTTAACCCTGATTTGGAAGGACAACTCAATCTACTATAAAGAGGAAAGGTGATTTAGTCTTCAGCCATGCTGACAGAGTCTTGGACCTCTCTGAACATAGTTTGTCATTTGTGCTGAAACATCAGATCATTTGGTAATGTGAACTATCTCCCACTAGCGATTAAACTGAGACTAATCACTAGTGTTTCCCTCTAAAATCTGGCTCTGAATAATTACAATGATAAAATACTCTGTATTTTCCCTCTCCATAACAAAATGTAATGCATAACCATCTATTTCACCATCCACCTAATATACCATTATTTCACACTTCTTGAAGAACAGACTCAGGAAAAGAAAAGACTATCTTCTGTGGCCATTGCAGGAGACTGACAAAAATCTGATTAGTTCAAAGCTATCATTCCTTTCTTCAAAGCATTTATCCACATCTTCAAACGCACCAACTGGGCCCCAAAATCCTAAAAGCCTTTTGGATCAAATCTAACAACATTAAGTGACTCTACAGACTCTGGTGAGGCAGCATCTCAACTCATGGCATAAAAAAGGCACTGTGATCCAGGAGAAACGCTGACATGTGGCTGCAGCAGGGTGTCTTTAAAAGGGACTAGCAGAACCCTGAAAACTGCATGCCGTCTGCCTTTGGGTCAGGAGGAAGTAAAAAAAAGCACATCTGTAGTTACCACAGCAGAGGGATGGCCAGCAGCACCTTAGAAATTACTTCAGAGAGAGAGGGACAGCAGGTGGGTCTGGAGAAGGTGAAGATAATCAGGTAAGAGATGAAGAAAGAATGAACACAAAGAGAAAGTGTAAAGAAAGGGGAACTAAAGCCAGTGAGAGGATGGATAAGGGGGAAAGATAGTGCCAGATGTGGTATTTAGAAAATCAGACACCTCCTCTGATCTATTCTATGATCTCTTACATATCAGCTGAAGGAAAACAAACCTCAACATGATTTTGTTTGATGCAGGGAAAAGAAACATCCTGTTACTGAAACCTCTGACAGGGTACAGCATTATCCCACTCCCCTATTTCAGGAAAGAGCTGCTAGTGCTTAATCAGCCAGGGCAGACAACAGACTGTGAGGGAGAGGGAGAAAGAGAAATGCCAGCTCAACTGCTGGTTTGTAGGACGGTAAAACTCTTCATTTTCAGTAAAGTGGGGAGCCGAGATAAACTAGGTCTTACGATGGCAAAACGCCAGCCAGACTGCTTTGCTTGGCCTCTCGTGGCTTTAGTCTTTCTCTAACTTAGTGAACTGCGTGTTGTGAAGCAAATGCCCTCTGCATGCTCTGCAGACCTGGGGAAGATGAGACAGGTTTGGGTTTTAGGGGGTTTCACCCTCTCATATCTAGGAGGTGGCAGAGTTTTCCTATCACTATGTAGATATCTGGGTACCTCCTCTGGAAAAATATGGGGACCTACACTGAAACTGAAAGGCCAGGAGGGAAGCGGAGTCCCGGCATGCTCTGTGCCTGCCACGGACAGGCACTGTGGCAAGCAAGCCTCAGGTGTCTGCTTTGCACGGCTGCTGAATATCTTCTCATGTACTGAAAGACTGATACATGGAAAATCATGTTGGAGACACTTAATAGTTATCTTCAGCACTTTGAGAGTCAATGCACTGTAAGGTAAGTACAGAAATCCAATGCTTTCCAGCAAATTTGCAGAACAGCACAAACCATCATTGTACAGCTGCCCGCTAAGTGCCAAAGTTTCTGTTTGATTGATAACTTCAGTTGTGAATGTATTAGTAAAGATACGTTTTTATTTGCCTGGTGGTAGAGGTGGCAAAGGGAGACCATTCTTTCTGTCAGGCTAGTTTATCCACAGATAAAGCTCTTTGAAAAGAAAATATCCAAGTCCATAACAAATGCTTATCAGAAGAACACTGAAATACAGATGATGTAAAACCAGACATGATGACATATTAAACAAATCAGATCCCCCTTTTAACACCAAGGTCTGTGTTTTTATGTTGAATCAGGCTTCCACGTAGCGCTCCATTTCACTTAGTGAAATTCTGCGGATGTATTCAAAATGAAGAGCAAAATTCCTCCCTCACAGAGCAGTAAATTTTCCAAGTGTTTGCAGTTTGTTCTTTTCAGATGGATGAAAAAAGGAGGGAATCCACCTCAGAAATTATTAGAATACTGTCATAGTATCATTCATCTTGGCAAAAGTTGACTGAGCAGATGATGAAGATCCACTTAACTTGGACTCAATCAAAGGTTTTGCTATTTTCATTTCACAGGCCAGATGTAGCTCATCATCAGTTGGAGCTGATTTCAGAAGAGGTGTTAGAGTTTGCTGGTCCAAGAGGGGATCTGATCCAGGCATCAAAGGGAGCCACGAGAAAGGCGTGTACTCTCCCCACTGCTTGCAATTGTCTGCGGCACTGGCTGCTCACTTCTGAGATCCCCGTGCCACTGTCCCAGAGCAAGGGCCCCCACACTCCCCTCCTCAACGCTTCCCTCCCCGTCCCAACCTACCATCCAGCTAAACAGTGCAGACTTAGTGCCTGCACAAAAGTGAGGACAAATTGCTAATAAACACAAGGCTGTGCACTGGGAAAATTAGGAGCCAGTTTCTTGCTATGTGTTCGTTTGACTCATCCACACTCATACACTGGGCAAGGAGGTAGCTGTCTCCTCGCCACTTCTCCTTCGTGGCTTTTAAACTTTTTCACTGTGTTGTGGGGAACACATTCCAAGTTATCTGTGCAGTATCTGTTGTCTGATAGGTAATGAGGTAATGACATTTCTACCCATGCAAGAAGCCTTGTTAGTCTAAAATGACTTATTGGTTTGTTGGTGATACCCACAGCAGTCAGGATGCAAAAGGTTCAACAATACCCCAGCAGGATGCAAAAAGCATGTGAAAATTTTTCTTACCCTGTCTTAATCCCTTAAAAAGAAAGGTGTGACCAAAACATTATTGATGCCTACTCTCCCCTATTTCTATCACAGATTCTAATAGAGTTCAGTACATCTCTTGAAAACAAAATTCCTTGCAAGTAGTGATATATAGATAATGTCAATTATTGTGCTATTCATGCAGTACAGTTTTGTTTTGTTAGGCTACAATTCAGCCTCATACAGAGGGTCTACTGGAGACCCAGGCACGACAATATGAACTTCATAATCTAACTGGAATTTCTCTGTGTTTTACATTTCTTTCCTGATCACACAGGATGACTTTTCTCTCTCTCATATGTTTTCTGTGAGTGGGTCATGGGATTCTCCTACACATTTGTAAAACTTTGTCAGCATTAGCAACTTAAAACTTTCTATCTGATGTTTCTTCTACTTCCAGTTTCTGACTGGATAATCTTAAAGTGACTAACCAGCAGGAAAATTTCATGAGGATGTTGCAATCAAACAAACTAGTGAAATAGTTGTTTGCGTCTTCCAGCACATTTCCAGCACAGAACTATGCTGGGGTCAAAAACTGTAGTCCAGTCACAGAATTTGCAAGGTCAAATCTCTTCCTGGTCATGAAAACAGACTGCATATTGGTTGCTTGCAATGGTCTGTTCCAGCAAAGACTATTCAAATTCACCATCTCCATGTGTGCGAAAGGATGAATCAACTGAAATTCCTGTTGCAACAATATATTACAGGATATTAGAATAGTAAATATATTTATCAATGTTAGAAAAGATGGACTGTCAGTTTTGTGCTTTCGCATTCCTTCATTTTCTTCCTTACCATCATGCCAATGACAGCAACCAATAAAACATTTTAAAAATAATAAAAAAACCCCACCATTGCCCCAGCAATCACCATTTGGAACATTTTCATAAATGTTCTTTTTAAGACATGCCGCACTCAATGAAATAGATGCCTGAAATCATACAGACTTCAACGTATTTCCTTTTCACATTCCTTCTGGACGTGTATTTATATGCCAACTCGTCTTCATAAATTTCATACTGGCCTTATAATAGCACAAATTAATGATGCCACTAGAAGAGAACTCAGCTGCTTTCAAAGGAGCAATAATCATGTCAGAGGTGCATTTGGCATGAAGATGATTGAGTTGCACCTCTTCTCTGAGATATTTTCAGGGATGAATCATCCCTTACATAACATATAGCAATGGACAAATTTTCCATGTTACTCTGATACCTCATGCCATCACATTTAATTGTGTAACAGTCAATCACTATCACATAAACTTGCTTCCTCAATGATTTGTTGTAAGACCGTGGTAGATGTGTTTTCGGTAAGCTGATTTGAGATTTCAGGAGACACATATCTGACACTACGCTGAATTGAGGGAACTGCAGGATAGTGATATACCTTTCTGGAGACAAACTCTCCTTCTGACTTTTTGATGTGAGCTAATTGGAACTCCTCTCTCGAACATTAACTCCTCCATTGTGAACAATTAAAGGGGAAAATTATAGACAATAAAAAGTCACTTTACTGTAAATAAAAGGATCTTATTACATACTTTGCCTAACAGACTTTTTCATATCCTCATATATCAAAGATTTGCTTTACTGCTTGTGACTTTTTCAGGTTATGCCTTGCATTTCTCTTTAAGAGAAATTTAGAATAATTTTTCATGTAATATGGCAGGCTAAATACACTCACCAAAAACGCCATGCTTTTCCTATACCAAAGTACAGCTATAGCATTGCTGATGTGACACAGACTATTTTCCCACATTCAAGTCTGTCTTCTAGAGCACTCTTTGGATTACTCTAACATTTTAAGAAGCCAGAGTTCATTTTGACACAATATCTTATTGAAGTTTTTCATTGTGGACTCTATTGAAGAATGAAATTAAACAGAAGTAATTTAAAACCAGTGTTTTTATATTAAGTTGTTCTTACTCAAGTGGGTTCCAAACCTGGAAAGACCAGGACTGTTGGCCTTACTCAGAGAAAATGATTTCAGTAGAAAACTGTAAATCTGGCATAGTGCATCAGGTTGCTCTTTCACACAGTGCTTCACAGAATATGGAATATCTATAAACCACCCACTCTTCAGGGCTGATTTCACATTTCACGTCAGCTCAGTGCATGACACCCCAGTATGCCAGGGAGTGGTGAAGTGGGTTTATACCTACACTGACTTTAACCTGACTGAGAATGATTCATTTAACCTTAGACATGTAACGGAAATGACTAAGTTAGCAATCTAGGTGCCCTACAACTTAAGTTGATTGGGTTTTGTGCTGGTTCGTTAAGATTCACACCCCTGAGCTGCCTCTCTCTCTCTCCTTTCACCGAGCCTAGTTTACCTCAGTGGGGATAAAGTAAATTATAATTGAATGACATTCTGAAAAACATAAGACCTGCAACTATTCAAGGAGAATCTCTGTTAACAGAAATATCAGATGTTAACTCTTCCAATGAGGAGGACAGGTCACTAGGCTTTTACTAAGATTGATATTTCAAAATCTTCAACAGATACTATGTTCTTTTAACCAGAGGAGAGAGGTACACACACACATTACCTAACATATTCCACCGCACTGACATCTCCATGAAAGACCAAGAATGTCATCTGGTCCTGGTAGACACTTGTTCTGTGACAGTGATTTTAATTACCAGTAAATCTTTACTGAATGAGTCCTGCATAGAGTTTGTTCAAGAGAGGGTTTGTCTAAGCCAGAACAATGCTGAAGAAGAGAAAATGAATCTACATAACATCGCATGCAGTTAAGGAAGCGACCATAATTTTGGAAACGAGAAGTCATAAATAGGATCTTCTCTCTCTCAGAAATTAATTAATTTTAAGTCAGAAAAGGTTTTAAAATTAACTTAAAACATAATACTGTGAATTGTATTTAGGATCTGAAATCTGCTAGAGTGTATTTCCCCTTTCACCGCAAAAATCCAAACTGGGCAATATATTTGCCTTCTCTCATTATACTTTGCATGCACTCAACATGCAGTTCATCTGCAGCCTATGTGATCTAAGCCTCCATGCAGAAAGTCTTGCTGTTCTTAACTGGAACGGTATGAAAGGCTATCGTATATTGAACTTTCCCTTGATACATTCCCTTTCCCTGACAAAAATTTTGTCCAGATAGAATTTGAGGATCTTGAAAATCTGCCTAGAAATTCCAGATGTTTAGCAGCCTGGCTAGGGTAACAGCTCTACCTGGGACACACTGGACATTCAGAAAACTCAATTGTGTCTGCTGCAGACATGCACATCCACCCTGAAAGATATGTAGGATATGACTGAGGTTCTGGGAACATATCCATCAGTGGTACAGCTTGTGCTCAGGAGACAAGATGGCCAAACTGGGTCCCACCTCAGTCTCTGGGGCTTCCTCTTGTACTTCACACTTAAAAAGACCTGGGCAATAAACCTTATCTTACCAGCCTTTCCTTTGGCTTGGTTGTTACAGCATTGACAAAGGGATGTAGTTTGATTCCCATCAGTTTGGGAAACTCCGGTTACGCATTGCACAGAATGTGTTCAAGGTTTCTGGCTTTTCTGTTTGGCCATTCTGCCATTCCCTGTTGGGTTGGCATGTCCAAATTGCTCTGAACACAGCTACTGGACCTGACACTACAAGGGCTCCACTCTGCCCAACAGGGCTTCAGGGGGCACCAGCTGGTGAGGCAGTTCTGGGCACACTCAGAAGTAGAAAATGTATAAAATGAGGATATTTATGAACAAAGAGGGAGGTGTATAGCCAATATAGACCTCTCCAGTTTAGAGCCTTTGCACAGCAGACTTTAATATCAGCTTTACATCTACACATCTCAGGCCTCTTTAGACCTAGACCTTCCAGTAAGGACTTCTAGAGTCTGACAGAGGCAAGAGAAATGTCTTCTGTGAATGACACTAATAGTCAGAAAAGGTATTTTGTGTTCATATTTTCTGCAGGATGCCTTCTGGGTCAATGAACTGCACCTTTGGGTGAAGGGCCTGAAGAAGACTCTGGCACCACTTTATGCCTACTGTCTGAATTCACCCCTTATTTGATACCGTGGCAGACCCATGAAAGTCAAAGTACTTGGTCATGTGTGAGCCAGAGTGAAATTCAGGATGTGGATGTCCATTTCTAGGGACTGTATACAATTTTCAACTTATTGAGTCCATAAGATTTTGGGCTTGTACAAAACATTTATTCCACCTTCATGAAGATCCAAACTTACACCTTTACCTGCCTTTTCCAGTGCCACTTTGCAGAGCAGAACCCCAAGCTTAATCTTACATTATTACAAAAGATCTTAGCAGGTTGTTTGTCCCAATGTGCATGGGAGCATATGTCAAATCTTTTATACATCCCTCTGGATAAGCAGAGACAATCAAGGTGAAAGCTGGTTACAAAAGACTTCTGACAACAACTCATGTTCTGGGAAGTTACATAAAACAAAAAGCAAGCCAGTAAAGAGTTTCTTCACTTTTAAAGATGTTTCCAAATTAATAGACCATTGCCTTGGCTGACCAGAGACAGATTTCTTTGGTAGCTTGCCCACAAAAACAATCCAAGAAAAATTAGTGCAAGTAGCTGGACAATACTTTCTAAAAAAATTATTACTTGAGGGAACAATCATGCTTCTACAAATGACCAACATGACTTTACATCCCCTGTTTAAATAATCCAGTGTTCATTCCTCTGCTCTTCCTTCTTTCTGAGCGTCCTCCTCTGGCAATCCTCTCCCTGCCGATGGGAAGCTCATGTATTTCAGAACCCCTGTGAATAAAAATAATCAATCTATTTTTTTAACAGTAAATTAGAACAGGATTCTGTATTGTCACTATAGTGTTTTTGGCTCTGTGGTGATATAGTGAAACTCAGTAACTTTTTATTTTTATATCTTAGGGGACATTCTTGCATGCAAAAAACTTCCTAACTGCCAAATATTATGGATTTGCTGGCTTTTGGTGCATTTCTTGACAACACAATCAATCTTTCATCCAGTTTTCTTCTTAGTAAGAAATGGTACCCTTTTAAAGGAAAGGGAGACAAAAAAACAAAGAAAAAGAGCTGATTTGAGGTCTGGGTTCACACACAATTTTCTTTGGGGTAAGGATGAGGAAAGTCATAGGGCCTGAGTGACAGCTATGTCATCAGTTGTGGGAAATGGGCTGCTTTTGCTGGACTCTCCCAACCCAACTGTTAAAAGTCTTCCTTAGTCTAAATTTCCCATAGCACAGAAATTGAATGTTTGTATGTAAACAAAGCGTGGGTTGTTTGTTTCATGCATCCTCTCTTCTTGGACTCTCCTTACTTTGCATTTTTATTTCCGCTTGTTCTTTATAGCTTGTCAATTTAACCAATATATTTAAAGAAAACTGTAACAGCCTCTTTGCCCACATTTATCAAAATTTCAAGTGGATTTTTTTTTCCTTTATTAAAAAACTACCTCATTAAAAGCAAAAGCTGTAATGCTGTTTGGCATTTCAGCCTCCTCACGCAGCCTACAAGATGCCAAGTATTTCTATCCCCGGTTTCTGGAAGTCTGTACAAACTAGGAAGCTGGTACTTGGGATCTGATACGAGGTGCCCAGCATTTATATTTTTAATAAAGTTTTAAACATTCCATGTTTAAATCCCCCCATTGATTTTAGGGCCTTAAAGCAGAAAAGATTGCTTTGGCAACTTATCAGCCACACTTACTTAAGCGAGAGTATACAAAAAATTGCTATTGAGGAACTGGAAAGGTTTGCTTCCTTTTCTCTTTTTGAAGAAAATTTGCATTAAATCTCTGATGTGAATCTTATTCAAAAGAGCTAGCTGAATTTACTTCCTTGGAGAAATAAGATTTCCTATGAATATTTGCCACATAGTAGATATTTTCCCCTCAAAATTCCAAAATAGAACTGCTGTTATTAAAGGTTTACGGAAGTCAAAAAGCACTCAATTGTGGGGTTTTTTTAATTGAAGGCTAGAACTCAGAGACTAGAGGTGGAGTTTTTTGAATTAGTTTTTTGTCAGAGATTTGACTCTGACAGCTAGGGGCTGGGTACTTAGCTGCTTTTAATCATATTCTCACAACTTGTGTCAGCATTGCCTAGAGCTACAGAAAGCTGCTCAGTATTGTAGAGATTGAGATTCAAGTAAACAAAAATCAGCATAAAATGTGAAAAAAAAACACACCAATGTGGATTTAGACAAAAGGAAATGGGCAAGGGTAAACTCTTGCTTACTCTCTGCCCCCTAAGCTGCAAATAGGAGGGGGAAATGGGTGTAAAACAGACATCACTAATGGGCAGAATTGCATATGATTTACAGAAGCAAAGGTGAATGGAGGTGGGGGGGACGTGGTAGCAAGGAAGACAAGAAAGCCAGAACACAGCTGCCATGTAACCATGGGCAACTATACGGACTCACAGGGAATTTCAAAGGTGCCAGCACAACTGTCTTTGGGGTCTGCCAAGGAGCCAGATGCTGGTGCGGAGTGAATATTTTAGACTGTTTGCCATACTGTTTTCAGAATTCTACCTGATCATCTTCCCACCTCCTTTGGAAAACCCACTGGTGTGTTAATTACCAACTTCATAAAAGAAAAAAAAAGTCTACAGTAAGCTTAGTGAGTTTACAGAACTTTTGCCGAAATGCAAGATAAAGCATGCCCGGATTAGCTGGGAAAACAAAAAAGTTACTGTTACACTCAGTATGTTAAAATTCGTCAGCAATGTATAACATTCATACCCTCTTTGATCAAAAATGAGGTTCCTTCTTTCTGTAACACGCAGGGATGTTCATTAAGCAAAATGAAGATCTCACCTGCAGCTACTAAAAACAGCAGCTGGCATTTCTATTGGTATGGCTATATGGCCTGTGACTTGTTCTCTCCTTACTTCTCGTTTCTAGTGAGGCAACACATATCTGCTCCATCTTTCCTTCCTCTGAAAACCTTCTGACCACTAGAGAAATACGAGGGTCATGTAATAATTCACGGTTAAATCGTTCCGAGGAGAAGGGTAAGCTGAAGGTATAGATTTGCAATAGGTAGATGCCTGTCTGTTGATTAGATATAACTGTGTTTTTATTTCCGTCTCTTCCAGATTAGAGGATATAAAAGCAGTCACCTGTCAACCCAATCTAGCAATGAAATTCAGCAGCCTATTGTCCCAATCACTGCTTTCAATCACTCTAAACGGTCTCCAGAGACAATCATTATTATAGGACATGTTCCTAAGAGTAGATAAATGGAGCTCAACCTGCCAGCCTGCATAGGGGAAGATGGACAGTCTTGGCCAAAAATATGAAAGGGCCTGGAGCTTTATTGACATTTACATCAAAAATAGTTAGCAATGAAAGCAGCTGTTGTGGAGAGCTTTCACCACAACGTGTTTGGAATATGCTGTGAATTGAAATACAGACCTCCTGACAAGCAATTTACCTTCTGTCATTCTCCATGTGCTTGCAGCATTACTGGGTACTTGCTGTGATAGCCCACTTAAAGCTGCACATGTGTACAGTTTGGATGAAAGATTAACTGCAATTTGAGGCAGGAAGTAACGAATTGTGGAGTGTCATTCATAATGGCCGACATTGTCAACTGCAGGGTGACACCACAGCAAGAAGGTGCCTCTGTTGTGACGAGCTTATAGATTCAGATGTCATTCATCCTAATGAAGATCTGCCTACAGTTCTAATAAGCAGAGTGTGAGACAGCCCAGGATTATAAGCATTAATCTGCCTTGTTTGTTGACATTAACATGATGACTAAAACGCCATTATGCGAGAAATTCTTTCGAAAGCTATTAAAAAGGGGCAATCTTAATATGAGTATTACATCCCAGAACAAAAGATGTGCCAGGAGTTAATTTCCATGTTTACTCTTGTCATTTTCTACACCTTATTGATTTTTTTTCTCCTCTAACTACTTATGCTGCACAAAAGTTTTTGCTATTTCATGAATACAGCACCACTTATTGTAGCTGAAATACAACCCACATGCTGGTTTCCCCTAACACGAAAGGTAAATCTATTAACACCCAGTGCTGATAGCGGGTTATGTTAAACAGAAATAACAATATGATAAATATTTAGCTGATATTTTGTGAAAATAACAAACCCAAATCATGCCAAGCACACTTAAAAGGAGGACTTATGATAATATTTAATTTAAATAATTGACCTAATACGTAAGTAGATTGGATTTTCTTTTCAGCCACACAAAATAAGCCATTTTCAAGCTGATGTGGTGCTCTTGACTATGGGGGTCAATGGAGAACTGCCAAGGCTGATTTTTCCAAAGACATCAATACTCTTACAAGTCATTATCAACTGGAATTGAAATAAATCTGTGTGTAAATCTCTGTTTAAAGAGGGCTAGAAGAAGGATATTAAGGATTTTGATCTTTATCCCTGCAGAAGTGGATGACATACATGAAAATGGATTTGTGTGCTTGTCTTTGCAACTAAGCTTAAATTTCATTTGCTACCTGAAAACTATATTCACTAGCAAAATCCAGACAGCAATCTAGTATACTCAGATATGGGATAAAATATTTTCTTTCTTAGATGCACCTACGAGACTCGGGGGACAGGTTTTAAAAGACAGTGATGCAGATGGGGGGATCTCTTTGCAATTGTAGATGTTTCAGCATCTCCTTTTTTTTACGCCTAGTTCTTAAAACCAACAAGAAAATTTTTAATTCTTAATTTATGTAAGACACATTTCACCAGAACACACATATTTTTGCTGTCTGGGTGTGGAACAACTTACACTCAGCAGTAAGAGATTTGGGTTGGGGATAGGTTAGTAAAAGATCTTCTAAAAAGGTTAATAAAAATCCAGTGTCAGCTGTTATATTTGTAACGTGCCACTGGAGAACAAGGGGAAATTTATCTTGACATATGTTTGCCTATATATCAGTGGATGCAGGTGAGGCAATTTAAAAACAAGGAGGACCTGAGAGACACTGAGGGACAAGGAGAATCTGCGCTGTCTCTTCTTAGTCTTTTATATCTCTGCAAAATGGACAATAACCTTAATAGTTGTATCTACCAGAGTCCAACAAGAAAGGAGTGGGAAGCAAACGCATGCTATGTGTGGCACCACTGTAGGCTGCTTCTAATGAGAGCCAGGACGTGGGAGCCTTCTTGTAATTCTGTGAGTTGGTGACTGAAAACTACAAGTTACAGCAAAGTTGGGCATGGAATTTCTTTTTCTTCTCACAAGGATTCTTCTTCCTACTGAGCCACAGCACCTTTAGAAAGGTTGTTTTGCTACACTAACCTAAGCACATCTAAAAGAGAAGCTAAAATTGTCAAAGAGTGCATTTATTCCACGGGACATTCAGCTTCCTTCTGGAAGTAAAAGAAATACCAATTTGAGGTGAAGGATAAACTGCCAGCTTACGTCAAGTTTATTTTTTTGGCCTACAGGCTAAGTCTAGTGTTGTAGCTAAAAATGATAGAGTCCTTCAGACTGGGAAGTCACTGGACTCCAAATGCAGTAAGTGGCAGTAAGCGAATGAGTTAAATCTCCTGGACTGGGGTTTAAAGGGTACACTGTGCTAAGTAAGGAGCTGCCAGAGTCAGCAAGGGGCATGGCGCAATGCCTTAAACCCCGACAAATCAGGGAATGCCACTGATGGGAATAATCCTAAGTATCAGGTTACGGAAATCTCTCATGAAAGCAGAGATGTGTCCTTTCAAGCAGTCAAGATTTAGTGTCCTTTCAAGCAGTCAAGCAGGGCACAGGTTGATTAAATGGCAGGACCTGGAGAAGGTGGCCCTTCCCTCCTCCCTTGCTTCTGGGGCAGAGTAAAAGCTGGCACATGGGTGACTCAGGTTAACCACGCTTCTTCTGTTTGGCAGGTCCCTAAATCCCCCCCAGGCCTCTCGGTGGGTCAGGATTTTTGATGTGGCCTCCAAGTCTCCCTGGGGATGCACGGGCTTTTTCGTAGCCGGTGAGAGCACCATCGCAAAGGAGAGGGTTGTGCTGAACGGTCTGAGCTGCCAGGCATGAAGCTCATGCACGAAGCAGTGGGGCAGCAAGGACAGCTGAGGGGAGAGGCGGGGGCTGGCCCCGGCCTGCCTCCCGTCGTCTGTGTGGCCTACGCCCCGAGGGTCCGAAGCACAAGGCCGCGCGCCCCCGCTGCTCGTTGTCCTCTCCATCCCTCTACAGTGTGACTCCCCTGGCGGCACTGCCGGGCAGGCCCCGCTGGCTGTTTCAGCTGGGTGGGACTTCTGGTTCAGCTGGCACTAACTCCCTGACATATTTCTGACTAGAGATATGCCCAATCCCGAGGGGACCGTACCTCAGAGAGCAGCTGTTTGCTGCTCATCCTACCCCCTTGCACCAGCTGCACATCTCCGGAGCACCAGACGCACGCAGGAGCTGTCACAGTGTCTACGCAGCGGGCTGAAACAGCACAGGACTGAGCCCTTTTCCTGCTCTATTTGAACAAGGCTACGATTCATTTCTTAAGCCTATGTCAGGTCGATGAGGACAGCACACAATTCCAATTTCAAGTCTTTCTCAGAGAATCTCTCTCTTGCAAAACCGTGCTCCTTCATGGTGGTACTTGGCTGATGCGTGAGAAGTGTCCTGGAGGTAAGAGCGAAACGCCATTGGAGAAGGTGCTTCTAGGCCTTCCCAAAACTATCTCAATTACATGGCCATGAGAGTTATTCCAGCACACGGAAACCCTGTATCTAAACCGGTATGTGGGTGCATGCCCACACCAGGATGTGCTTGGACGCACGCTGCGTGTTTTCCTCAGCCTCTGCGCACAGGTAGCCTTTCTGTGGAAAAAAAAAAAAAAAAAAGAGGTTCTGGGATGGCAAGGTAGTGAAGATAAAACCCCTGAATCTCACACAGACAGAGCCAGCTCATTCCTGGAAACCACCCGTGTGCCACAGGCTGGGCACAGGCTTGCTGAGCCCAGACCGGCTCTGGGGTCAACCTACATCAGTCCACCAAACAGCAAGGCCAGTCCAAACCCCACAGATTCACAGGATCTCAGTTTAGTGGGGATGGTAACTGTAGATTCAAAAGCTACCCCGTGAGTATTTTGGGGAATCACATGTTAGAGCTTTTTTTTAATTATTTATTTATCACAAGTTTGTAATCAAAAAGCCTTTTGAAGTGGCTATGTACTTACATTTGTTTGTTTGTTTGCTTGTTTCCAAGGAACAAAATGAAACATTCCAACAATCCAAAGCCAGCTGAGATTTGGGACAAAAAGATTCTTTGCTGGGAAGAGCTTTTGCTTGTGACATATTTTTATTTTTTTATAGAATCTATCCATTGAGAAATGCCCACATGCTCTAAGTTTACTAAGAAGGTCTGCAAGAATGGGATTCTCACCAGGCTTTTAATTCTGGACTCTGAGAGCAAAAACATAGCTGATTTATTAGCCATTCCTAGAAATGTGAGCTAATTCTTTGCAGGTATCTACAGATTTTGGTGGCATAAATGTCTCTCAGATCAGACTGACTGAAAAGATGTGAAGAGTGTCCAAATTATTGATTACTTTCCATATTTAAAATAAGAGAGTGGAATATTTCTATAAGGCAAATAAAAGCAAGAGCTGAAAGCATGAGGAGAATTTGAAGGAGAAATAAAAAAAAACTGAGGAGATTTTTCTAAGATAAAAGTAGATTAAAAAACAAAGTGCATGTTATTGAACAGACCCACAGTATTTTTAACTAAGTTTCAGCTGTTTTGAATTAATTCACTGAATAAAAACATTGCCTTTTCTAAGCAAATCCTGATACACAGTTTTCACAGAGCTTGGCAAAATTTCCATCAGATCACTTGTGTCTTTAATTAGACCTTGTGCTGGGAAGAAGCTGACTGTGGCTTTAGGGATCAAGATAGACCATCTTATTTTCAATAAATGTTCAGAAAGCAGGATTATATGACTGCCTATGAAGTTTCCATTTGGATCTAGGAGCAAATCAGAAAAATTCTATGAGACTGGATGGAAAACCATCAAAACTTGTTGCAAGGTTAAGGGAAGTAACAGGGAGAAGTTCTCCTGGTGATCGGATTGATCTGACAGAAAACTCTGCAAGGGTTTTCAGTCTGTACTTTGATTTTTTCTCATCAGAGAGAAGTACTGGCCTTAATAATCGAAGGGAAGAAAACAAAAACTAAAGGTTTGAAAATTGTTTATTTTCCCACAAGTATTAGGAGAAGCAGCCAAACGAATCCACTGGAGGATTATTATTTTCTCTTTTCAGACTGCATTAACTTTCAGCCAGAGCTATGTGGGCTTATTTCTAGCTCAGAAACTGGACCTGCTTTTGCCTCCTCTAACACTGTCATTAAACAGTAACACTATCTGGCAGCAACAAACAGCACAAAATAAGTCTAAGATTATCCAACAGCACACACAGCTGAGAACATTCAAAACCAGCTGGCAAATGTTTGGAGTTACTCCAGGTTCTCATAGTTGTCTTCCTTTAGACAGACAAAGGTAACAAATGCATGAGGGGCCAAAGATCCCTGGTTTGCTCCCATCCTGTGCTTTAGCCATCAAACTAGTTATTGGGTGATCTTTGCTGACAAGGACACACTGCAATTTCCTTTCCTTAGATCCTTTGAATTTTGTTAAATTTCAGCAAGTGATAGAACTAAGTTTAAACAAACCTCCATGAGCACAGCATGTGACAGAAAGGAAATATTCTTCCTACATATCTTATCAAAACCTTGCAAACTGGTTATGTTGTGTATAACTCTTCTTCATTCTGCTCAAAGGACCATGCAAAATCAGCTTTCCAAAACCTGAAGTATTGGCTTATTGCCGTCAGAGAAATTCAGACTCAGAAAACAAGTCCTTAAGAAAAGGACTTGTCTCATTCATACAGCTCTTATAGGAGAAGGACAGACTTCAGACAGTCATTGCTTCAGACAGTCATCATGTGGATGTCCCCATGCTTGCCTTTTACTTAAGACCACTCATTACTTGTAGCTGAAATTCAAAACAGCAAATGGCAGAAAAGCTTGATTGCCCCAAACACACCAAGTACAGGCTCCAGTCCCCTTTCTGCAGTATGCCTGTGCTGCTGGCAGCAGTAGGCTCTTCCATGTGATCCTGGCAAAAGAAAAATTGTGAATGTTGTATCATGATTTGGGAACTATAGGCCTGCCGGCCTGACCTCCATACCAGGGAAGATCATG
>NW_010522600.1:0-3923 GCF_000687285.1 Phaethon lepturus
GCCGAGGGGTGCGCCTGGCCCCGCTCAGCACGGCTCAGCGCGCCGGAGCTGTGCTCGGCAGCGCCCGCTGCGCAGAGCCCAAGGCTGCCGGAGACTGCAGTGACCGCCCGGCGGGGGGTTCGCTGTGCAGATATTCAAATATTCCCGTAGCAGAAGAAATCAAGGAAGAAGAGTGTGCTATAAACTAAAAAAAAGGGCAAAGAACAAGCTTGTTGTGAGCTAACGACTACTGAAGTTTTGCTGGGGGACTTTTCAGTGCTGGCAGGAGAACCGCAGTTGCTTTTCTTAACTTAGCGTGCTGTGAAGTACTTGAGTGAGTACTTGAGTCCTACTCAAAGGCAAACCGAAGGGTTTGGTGGAGAGAAGTCTAAGCCTTTTAAATATGATATGATCACTGTTGTCCTAGAAAATTTGCTTGTAACTAGAAGTATCAGGCTACTGTCCTGCCAGAAATTGAGCTCCTTCAAGGGGAATAATGCTGACACATAATACTACTACTGGTGACTGAAGCCTGTAGTTACTATGTACTTATATACGTTCCTTTTCACAGCAGTGTAGTAAAGGATTGCTGTGTCTCTCGAGAATATGCTGATACAAACGACAATGCCAAGTTGGCCCATTCTAGGGAAAATGACTGCAGGTTTCTGTCCCCAGGAGGAAATCTGCATCCCTGGAGCAGCTCATCACCCCTCAGCAGTGAGGAGCAAAAGCCCAAGACTGCATCTTCTCCTGCCCCTGGGGAGAGAGAAACAGCTGCAGACAGAGAAGGGCATGAACTGCAGCTCTTCCTTGCTCACACACAAAGAGGTGGAGAAGGTGGAGAGTGGAGGAAGGCCCCTCCATGCACTCTCAGCACAATTTGTGCCTCACAGCATTTACAGCGGCACAGACTGCTAGTAGAAAGGGAACCAGCCCTAGCTGACTCTTCAGCTCTGCTCCCTTGAGCTTGAACTTGGAAACAGGCTTCTCCATGACTCAGTTTCCCCACTTGCAAAATATCCATAGCGCAAAGTATTTTATGAACTTCTGGGGAAAACTCAGATAGCCGGTATTGTCCAAGCCAGTAAAAATTTGACCATAAAAGAAGGCGAAAGTCAGGTTTTATGGTATGATTAGCAAGTAATCCCAGCAAACCCATTTTGTCTGAGCAGTACCTACCTGTGGGTAACTTATTGTAGGGTGTTGCTACTGGGAGATTGTTATTCACAGCATTCAGAGAATTTAGTATGCAAACAGTATAACAAATGCATGGTAAATCAAAACACAGTCTTCTGCAACAAATGATTTTTCAAAGTTATGAAATGAAAGAAGTTTTGAGCACGGAAAAAAAAGGGGACTTGATTTTGCTTTTTGGTTGAGTTCGAGAAAGGTCATTGCTTTCAGTGAAGTTACTCTTCATTACATTGGTGAGAGATTCATCAGATTTGTGGACTGAAAAATACGTTCTGCTCTTCCTTAGGCAAAAGAAATAACCTTCACTTCTTGTATTTAGTACCTTTCTGTTTTCCAGGTGCCATCATTTCTTGTGTTGTTGATGAGTAAAGGCACAAGGTTAGCATCTGATAATCTGTTGTAGATCATCAAATTACTATAGAGGTGGGTTTTTTTAAAACGTAGAAGTATGCAGAGAAGAGTTCTATTCTAGCTGCCATGATTATTATTTTTCTCATATCTGGTTTAAGTTAAAAACAGCACATAGCCTAGATAATTTGTAGGTATTTACTTTGCTCTAATCTGGGTATGCAGCATGTTAGTTTTTACTGTAGTTTATAAATCTGTTGGACCAATATGAAAGGACTGAGAAACTGTTGAGCCTCCTAAAAGCCTAGTATTTTTTTTTTTTTTGTATGGGCTTATTTATATATTCTTAAACTGGTTTTACAGTAAATGAACCATGAATAGAGGTAACTGTCTTCAGTAGCTCGTTGTCAAGTACCAGATTTTTAGACTTCTGTAAAATGTGACCTCTGAAGTAGTATATTCTTACTGCAATGAACTGGGATTTACAGATGTTGCTTCCAATAATGCCAACATAAACTTACCAATCTACTCGTAGCATAGAGTCTTAATATTGAGGTCAGAGCGATGCCTATGACTGGCTTTGGAAGGGATATAAAGTTTGGAGGAGTATATTTTCCTCATTGTGAAGGGATTTGCAGGTGTAAACACCATAGCGAATGTATATCCACTGCTTTTTAGTGGATAAAAAGATGAGATGCTTCAAGGTTCCACTGAGGGCTTCCAGAATCACTCACATGCTGAAATTAGTCATGTATAAGAAATTGGTTTCCTGTGAGTTTAAAATTTGGTAGGATTTATAGAGTTGCAACTAAAGCCAGTAAAGGCTTTTTAGTAGTGGAAAAAATGGTACATGTAAATACCTTTCAGGGGTTGGATGCACTGGCTTAATTCTGGGGCCATACTAAGTATGTGTTTCTGAGGACAGAGTCTGCTTCAGTACATTAACTGTCCCTCCTCTACGTCCCTGGTTGAATTAGTACATGCTGCTCACAGTAAAGCCTTCTGCTTTTGTGGGCATCAATCAGAGCAGACTGCAGCAAGAAGACTGCAGGAGCATGACTTGAGCATGCCGTAAGAGGTGGTGCAAGTGTGCATGCACGTGTTTTAAATACTCCCTCTTTCCCCCATCCAGTAAATCCATGGTTGTCTTCTTACAGGCAAGATGCAGGAAGAGTACTGATGTTAGGAAAAGGAATCTTTAACTTTCCATTTCTTTACTTTCTGTGTCAGCGGCAGACTCATCCTTCACTTCTGCACCTACTCACTCTGCCCCATTCCAGCATCTGCTCGTGCTAATCATCACTTGCTTGCTCCATCTTGCCGAGTTTCTTCTGAGCACTGCATGTATGAGAGGCTGAAAGAGCTGGGACTGGAGAAGCGAAGGCTCAGGGTGTATCTCATCAATGTATATAAATTCCTGAAGGGAGGCTGCAAAAGAGGACAGAACCAGGCTCTTTTCAGAGTTGCCCAGTGACAGGTCCAGAGGCAATGGGCACAAACTGAAACATGGGGTGTTCCCTCTGAACATCAGGAGGGAACTATGAGGGTGACTGAGGACTGGAATAGGTTGCCCAGAGGGGTGGTGGAGTCTCCATCCTTGGAGATATTCGAAAACCATCCAGATATGCCCATCCTGAGCAACCAGCTCTAGGTGGTCCTTCTTGAGCTGGGGGGTTGGACCAGATGACTCTTTCAAGCTCAACCATCCTATGTTTCTGTGATTCTGCTGTCAGACAAAGCAATAAGTTACTCTTCCCCACTCTTCTGGTGCTTTTCAGCTTTCCACATATTTCTCCATCCTGCAGCCTTCACCCCTCTCAAGGACTGTGGCCCTTTGCACAGGCAGGCTCATCCTCTTCAGTGGTGATCCTTCCCCATTACCCCAAAACCAACAGCACAGGGACAGCTACTTGAGCAAAGGTTCTCCAGAGCTGTGACTTCTTATTGCAACAACTTATTGTATGACATCAACTCAAATGTTATACCTAAGCAAGGGAAATCCATGTGAGAATGGGCAGGTGCCTGCAATGCTGTCTGAAATCAATAGCACAGTTGTCACAGAATTCAGGAGGAACAGGGTGGAAACCTGAATACTGGGATGTTAAGGAAACCTAGGTACTGACTGACTGATAAAATAACTAATCACTGATATTGATTCAGAAAAATGGACTGTGAATAGCTACCAACACAGTTTAGGGTGTGACGTGGTATTTTCATCAAGCTCAGTCTGCAAAGTCAAACTACAGTTTATGTTCACATTAATTATTAAAATTCTAGATGCTGTTGATACCTGGGGGTGGGGGAGGGTAAATTCCTATGAACAAAGTCTCAAACTAGATAGTCAACAACTGTTAGAGGTCTTTTGGGGCAACATCATTTACACCAATGTATGGGTTCTGAGT
>NW_010522600.1:3954-5837 GCF_000687285.1 Phaethon lepturus
TCCTGTGCTTCTGGCTTTGCTGCAAATCTTCAGGTGTGGTCTAGGGCAGGTAACTCAAATTCCCAACTTTAGTTTCCCAACCATTAACAGTAATGAAGAGGGACTTGAACATATTGCAAAGGATACATACAACTGGTTGCTTTTTTGTTATTAAATGCAGTTTTAGGACACGTTCATCTGCAACTAAGTGCATTATCCTCTGAGAGACTGGAAGGTGTCACCCAGAACTGCAGCATAAGCAGCAAGAAAGGCTGCATGGTTGGGTGATGAAGCATAGTCTGCTTCATTTCGCTTATATTGAGCCTGTCTTCAAGGTGGTCTTCAAAGACAGCCACTAGCAGAGCAGTGTGGCAGCATGCAAACATGCAACATATGCAGGATATGAGCCACAACTTGGTTTGTGAACACTGACAATCAGTAGGGGAAAAAAATTATCTAGAGAAATTTGATTACCAGACCCAACAGAGGCTCTCCCTTGTGACTGGAAAACCACTAGGTTAGGTTGGTGATCTCAGCTCAGTTCTTGATGGCTGAGTGAAAGTCCATATTGCCATAATTACGATGACCCCTGGACTTGATCAGCAAAGACAGAGGATAAAGGCTCAGTATCTCTAATCTGGGGCTTTTTAGCTGTGAAGCCATCCAGTCTCTAATCCAGGAAAGCCCTTTCAGGAGTATTAGCAGCCAAAATAACATGTTCAGAGCACTTTATTATTCAGCATCACAATCCTTGCACCATCTGTGATTCACGTTTCTAGTATTTTTACATAACCCACTAAAATCTAGGTGGGGAAACAGTGATCAAACATCAGGTAACACTCCAAAGAGAAACAAAGCTATATACACAAGCGTTCGTCGGTAACTGGGTGTCAGATAAATGCTTTACTAGGCAGGCAGCATACTGCTTGGGTGACATTACCAGTTCCTGAAGGATTTATAACGTGCCATTGAAAATGGAGAGATTTAAACTAAAATCTTGCACAGACTTAAACCCCACATGTTTAGCTTTATACCTCATAGGTAGTTTGACTGAGGTCAATGAAACTATTCACTGTGGAAAGCTAAGAAGGTGTGTAAATCTCTGCAGCATTAAACATTTTCTTGATTATCTCCCCAGGGACTGGAAACAGGGGTTGGCAGCTATCAGGCATCTAGGCTGCAATAGCAGTTTGTGTCTTTGAATATTGGCCTAATTGAAAAACAGCATTAAAAATTGTGGAACAATCCTGGCCTTTTTCCTAACTTGCAGTGGATGTTGCCTGGGTCCGAACTCCTCCCTGCAGTCCCCTCAGACAACTGAGATTTGCTCACCACAGCTAGGAAAAGTAGGCATGTTTTGACTGTCAAAATAAGTGGCTTTAGATGCTTTTAAAAAGGGGGGAAAAAAGCATTGCGCTCAATTGCCCAATGACAGGATGAGCGGCAACGGGCACGAACGGCAGCACAGGAAGTTCCATCTCAACATGAGGAAAAACTTCTTTACTGTGAGGGTGATGGAGCACTGGAACAGGCTGCCCAGAGAGGTTGTGGAGTCTCCTCCTCTGGAGACCTTCAAAACCTGACTGGACACGTTCCTGTGCAACCTGCCCTCGGTGATCGTGCCTTGGCAGGGAGGTTGGACCAGATGAACTTCAGAGGTCCCTTCCAACCCCTACCATTCTGTGATTCTGTAATTCGGAGGGAGGGGGTTGTCATGTTGTACACGACCGGATGAACTTCAGAGGTCCCTTCCAACCCCTACCATTCTGTGATTCTGTAATTCGGAGGGAGGGGGTTGTCATGTTGTACACAGGGAAGACTCGAAAGTCGACCCTCTGCCAGGGTCGGGAGGGGGCTGCACTACAGATGGTGCCTCTCCTCCTCCTTCTCCTCCTTCTCCTCCT
>NW_010522601.1:0-15116 GCF_000687285.1 Phaethon lepturus
AGTGATTCTGTGATTCTATGATTCTGTGAAACAAAGATTTGAACACCTTTGAAATACTTCAACCTTTGGAGACCACCTGAAGTTCTTTGCTATCACACCAAAGTGTCCTTGCTGTCTTAAGAATGTACATTTCTTTCCCCAGTTGGTTTCACCCAATATTCTACTGTCTTTGTGAGTAGCCTAGGTCTATGACTTTTAGCAATCCCTTTCGCTTGTCTTGGGAGTGGTCTTAATTGCCTCAAAACCAGGGCCTCAATGAGTATTTCATGATTGGAAACCATCTTCCTGAAAGGCTTAAAGAGGTGAGGGGAGAGGAAATATCAAAGCTTATTATTCTCTCAAGAGTGCATTTTGTTTCTCTAAACTGCAGAATTCAGGAGCTCTGTCTATGTAAACTATCATGGGTAAACATCTGCCTTATGCATGGATATTGCCGTGCTGATGTATGTAACAGAACAAATAAAATGTCCCCAAAGCTCTGAAGTGATTATTTACAATACTCATTTAACAATAAACTAATTCTGAAAACAAGAATGTAGCAAATGTGTGTATGATTAGAGCAGCTGGTGCTTAGGATATTTACTGAAGAACTTCAGAATAACATGTTCTGTCAAGAGCAATCTGATATATATATGCATAGTGAGGGGTTCATTTATGTGTCGGGTTACAAGACAGACAGCCACCCGGAGAGCACTGCTCACTTATCAGTAGGCTTAAGCTGTCAGTGAATAAACTCTGTGGCCGAAATTTAAAAGGATGGCTGTGGAAGAGCCCTGGATTATTAAGGGCTTAAAACCTAAACAGATCTCATTAAATCAGGAGCTTTAATAAATTACATAAGAAAAATGCATAGGAAGCAGTCTGCTCAGCTCTCCGAGGTGCTATGAGTAGTGGCTTGATGCGATTTTCAGACCTAATGCTGTAAGTCAGAGAGCTGAAAAGACTCTCCTTCCAGACATGGAGGGTGGCCAGACACCTTCTCCTCATCCACGAGTGGCTGTGAGCCATATACCTGGCAGCCTGGTTAACGCGGTGTGCCACAGCGATATCAGCAGGTAAGGCTGAACCCTTGGGTCAACCCCTGAATACAGCACAATCTTCTCTTCCCTTGCGTTGGAAGAATGTTTGTAAAGACCTCTTTCTATCCACACAGTTATGTCAGCTTTAGAAGAATTATTGCCTGGATTCACCTCCACAAAATGGGCTGACCAAATTA
Source organism: Phaethon lepturus (assembly GCF_000687285.1). NCBI lineage: Eukaryota > Metazoa > Chordata > Aves > Phaethontiformes > Phaethontidae > Phaethon > Phaethon lepturus. The sequence continues at coordinate 1,217 of NW_010522601.1, forward strand.
CTGTTAATTGGCTCCCCAAATTGGCTGTCAGCCTTTCACCACCTAGTAACTCCCCGGGCCAGAGGACTGATTCCCATATATGTGAATGGCTGGTAGGTAGAAGGCTTAGACTTTTAGGCTGTTATCTTCCTTTTAGCATGACCTGGGCAGCTAGGAAATGTCTGTCCTGTAGGATGCAGTCACACCATGATCATTACATTTTAGTATCACCAGCACCCTTGACGCTATTTTCCAATGTCTGCACAATAGCTTATTCTTTACTCACAGTGGTTACACTTCCCTCTTGCAAGGAAACCATGAGTGTGCACTCACTGTCCTTGCTTTTGCCAACCCCCATATACCACATGGTCCAGGAAACAAGTGGGACACTAAGAAGAGATAGAGGGGAGCATTAATTCATAGGAAAAGTCAAGATATAGCTTATAATACCGCTAAAATATTGCATCAAAACTTCTGGAGCTGACTGGCCAACTCCTCCTATCTCCAGCTCCTCTTTGCACATCTGGAACTGGAGAGGGCAGGTATTTCAGTACTTGCCAGTCTAGCACTGAACAACACGAGTTTAAAGTTGAGTATCACACCTTGATGCTGCCACAGGGAAACCTTCCTGGAGCAGTGCTCTGTCAAGCAATAGCCTGAGATAGATAAGGGCATAAAAGCAGGACCCCATGGATCTCAGGACACAGAGATGCCCAGCTCCAAATATATTACTTTGTTATTTGTAGGTCAGAGAATGGGCCTAGGAATCCCACCCAAAGCCAGCACCATGGAGTAGCAATGAATCAATTTAGTGCTTTTAAATAGGGGAAGTGGAACTGCTTACTAGGCAAAGCAAGGTCATCATGGAAGCATTTCTGTTGCTTACTGGTGAAGCTCTTGAGCCAATACTGACATGTTTCTGCATGGAAATACAACCTTTTTGGTCAGGAGGGAACATTTCTTCTTAGCTTCTAGGTAAACTCTGCCCCAGAATCTGTCTCCCCCACACTGACACACTTTGCATGTCTTAACCATCATTTGTGATCAGTGACATCCTAATTTGTTTACAAAATACCTTTCTTATTCCAACTGAGCCCAAATTTCTAAGGTTACTTGTCCACGCTGAGATGGAAAACCAAGGGCACATAGAAGAAATTGGTACATACCTATATGAGATGTACTAAAATTTAAGGATCCAGGATCTTCCCTGACCACTGAGAGCAGAAGGCCTGGAATGACCTGCCCTGGTGGTCCTTCCTCCCCACAGCTAGAGGAGAATGAGTCGGGTACCTCCAGACAAGGTATGGTAACCACAGCAAGCTGGAGGAAAGATTTAACAATTAGGGTCAGCTAGTTGTTGGAAAATTTAGGTTACACTTCTTGTCCAGGGAGTAGAAACTAGACTGTGCTTTCATATTCTTGGTTGTTATTGAGTTTAAAGCCTCTGGGTTAGATGCAGCTGCTACCTGAATAGGGCCTCTGTGCTTTTATGAATTTGAGTTAGGGATATCCCCTTCCCACTTGTACTTAGATATGTAATGGGGCAGGAAACTGCACATATGCCAGGATATACACTGCCTCGTTCTTGCACAGCTGGCTCCTCACATCTTGTAGATGGGGCAAAAGAGCCAGGGCAAAACAGGCATTACACTGAGAAAGACTGTTTTTCCATGCTGGGACATGAGAAGAAGAGACCAGTGCTAACAGAGAGGGTAATACTCTGTTAACCTACCCTCCATTTATATTTTCTGCAAAAACACTACTTAAAAAACCCCCACCCTGTACTGAATAGAATGGTTTGAAAACACAGAGTTGTTTAATTTCTGTCTAAATTCCACCCAGACAGTTTCTCACTGGTCACTAATGTTCTCGGTTCCTATAAATGAAGCTCTGAGGAATGAGAAAGATGTTCTCAGTGAAGCTTCAGACTAATTTCTTATCTAGTGTCAAGACTGAGTGACTGAAAGGCTCATTTTCCAGTTCAGATGTCTTCAAGCCCTAGTGAGCAATTCTGGTTTTAAGTAAATCAAAAGGCATGGTTAAGTAAAAACAGAACTCTCTATATAGCTGGTGGTATATAATCACAAATGATGCCATTACAAATAATTAAATATTCTTTATTCTTTAAGTGACAGTAAAATCTTCTTTATCTGTCTTAATAGAAGACAATTAAAGCAACTGTCTCCCGTTGCAGAAAATAACCCACTCAGAAGAAATGGTCCCATTTACAGGTTCTTTAATAATATTTAATGCTTCAATACTATATAATACTGCCGCAGATGAAGCAGCTTTGTTGGGAAGGACCTGGGGATCCTGGTGGACAACCAGCTGACCATCAGCCAACAATGCATCCTCATGACAAAGGTGGCCAAGAACATTCTGGGTGGCAGGAGGGGAACCATTCCTAGGAGGTCAAAGGAGGTGATCCTTCCCCTCTACCCAGCACTGGTGACATGTACCTGGCGTGCTGTGTCCAGTTCTGGACTCCCCAGTACAAGGGAGGCGTGGATAAACAACAGTCAGTCTAGCAAAGGGCCAGGAAGATAGTAAAGGGCTTGGAGCATTTGACGTATGAGGAGAGACTGAAAGAGCTGGGACTGTTCAGCCTGGAGAAGAGAAGGCTCAGGGGTCTCTTATCAATATGTATAAATACCTGATGTAGGGATTAAAGAAGACAGAGCCAGGCTCTTCTCAGTGGTATCCAGTAATGGGACAAGAGGCAATGGTCACAAATTGAAACACAGGAGGTTCTGTCTGAACACACCAAAACATATTTTTACTGTGAAGGTAGTTAAACACTGGATCAAGTTGCCCAGAAAGGTTGTGGATCTTCCATCCATGGAGAGATTCAAAACCCAACTGGACATGATCCTAGGCAACCTGCTCTAGCTGAGACTGATTAATCTGGGAGAGTAAACTAGGTGGTCTCAATATGTCCCTTCCACCCTGAATGATTCTGTGATTCTGTGATTTCGTTTGAATGGAAGATTTTTTTTTTTTTTTCTTTTTAGAAAGAGATATGGAGATATCTATGTATGTCCAGGATACAAATAAGTACCATAGGACTTATTAACTCAGGAAGAATATAACATTTGTATCATTAAGTGCTAAAAGCCTTTATTGGCTTTTTTTTTTTTAAGTTTTGTTTATTATTTTCCTTTAATGCTTGGGAAAGTACACTCCTGGAAACTATATATTATGACTTGGCTTGGGCACTTGTCAAGTAGCTTTAATGTAATAGTCTTGTGAACAGCATCCTTTTGGAGTGAGGGAGAACATTTCAGGAATGGAAAGTTCAGTGGAGTGACATTACTTTCAGAAGTCCCATATCCTTTAGTCTCCTAAAGCCACCTGAAAGATTTAGAGCCCAATACTCCAGCTTGCAGCATGCTTTGGAAAGGAAGTAGGCAACTTAAAAAAAAATGGAGATGAAAAATTGAGAGGCATGCCTCTTGCATCTGGTTTTCTCAGACCCTTCTCTTAACAAGAGGCTTATCAATGCCATTTAAATACAATTTTATTCTGAAAAAATTGTCATTTTTCTTCTTGATATTCCTGTACCCTGTAGCTTACACTAGTAAAATCTGGTTTTGCTTGATTAACTCCAGAGGATGTTAATAGAGCCTTCTCCTGCTAACATCGGTAAGAGCTTTATAATGTATTTTATAGAGTGTTGAAACACACGCACATTTATTGGGAAGATGAGATACAGACTAGGTAGAATGGGTTATATCCAGTGATACAGTGCAGCGTTTCATCCTGATGTGAACATACTGACAAGTGCCCCAATAGGCTACAAGCACAATCAAGAAAGCCTTCAACATTTTTGTCACTGACATTTTTCTTGACCTCCAAATCATACCACTCTAACTTGCCTGTAAATCATGAGGCCTGAAAAAAAGAACTTGCTAGATTACTCGTGAACATCATGCATATTATTTAGTAGCTAGTGTGATCAGGCAGCCAAGGTCTAAATGTCTTAAATCATAATACAGCCTGATGGACAATTAAATGGGAAAAATACTTGTTTTAAGTCTGAAACTATCAGATCCTTAGTAGGAAATGAGTTACGTATTTTACAGGTTGCTACTAATAATGAAAAGTTATGAGAAATAGAAAAAATAGATTAATTGTAACCTGTAAACATAATCAATCTGTTATGAAGGCTTGCCATGCTTCTACTTCATTATTCATCTTTTCCTCTCAGCTCAGGTACCATAGAGCTTTCACCAAGCTGCTGTAATCAATAAGTTGATGAAGATAAATAAAGAATAGTGTAACAATCATATGCAGTCCCAGTCCTTGCAGATTCTTTTAAACATATTGAATTTCATTACAATAATTTTTATTTTTAGGTGACAGTACTTTTGGAGTGAAAGGTGAATGTCTTGACTCAATAATTTCAAATAAAGTATTCTGCTAACATAGCAAATCCATGCAGGAACTCCATTCATTCCTGGCCCTGTATGATAGAGAAGTTGAACTTCGACTACTTCAAATTTATTTCGCAAATGAGGAGAGAGCCAGCAAAACAATGATCGCCCTCCCTTGCTTCTAAACTTGCAATAAGACTAGTTAGAAAACCAAAGATCATTATGAAGATTGTGTACTCAGTGATTTTTGTAAGGATTCCTAAGATTATGTGTTCACATAAACATGTTTTCAAAGGTTTTGGCCAGGGTACTCAAATTGGGTCCATAAGGTTATAAGTCTTTAGAAGATGATTAAATCATTTTCCTTCACTCGAAGGGCAGCACTACAGTGGATCCTTCAACACCTACAGCTTATTAATGATGCATCCAGGACACTGGGATCCTCAGAGGCAGCGTTACTCATCACGGTATGCCACTCCAGGGTCTGACCACTCAAGCTGCCTTATTTTCTGTCTTTCAGATCACAAGTTTCGTTAGGTTAATTTACATGGAAACATGTTAAATGGCACTGAGCTTTCTGTATGTTTTTCATAAAATAAATTGTGATCACCAACATGTAATTTTCTATAACAAAGGCCTTTGGGAGCCATCTGCTGCAAATGTGTCCCTATCATAAGCATAACGCTTGAAAACACAACTCTGAGGAAGCTGTTTTGCACATACCATTATTAACTGAAAGTACAATTACACGACCGACTTGTTTTCTCTGGAAATCATAATAAGTATCGAGACATGCGTGGTTCCTGGAAAACTGCTGACTGTGAATGCACCTCATTAAATCTGCCTGTTATTTTACTGTCTGGTAGGTTTGGTATGAATCACACTGGCCATGTTAAAGACATTTTGCTGTAACTTACTCATATGCTTGGTGCTGCAGAAGTGATTTTCATTAATTTGCCCTTTAAGTGAAGACAGTTATTTGTGGAGAAAAACAGAAGGCCATGATAAACTCACTGTTTATGTCAATGGAAAAATCCTTATTCCTTTTAAAAGGGTCAGTATTTTTTCAGTAAAGTGCATGAGATCATTCTGAGCGTTAAGATTTTCATTTGCTCTCAAGCTGTGTTCTTCCCCTCTTCCTTGCACCTGGTATTCCACGAGTGAATGAGACATTTCTCCTCTCATACAGATTATACATGCGTTGCTTCCAACATCATTCCTCTGGGTCTCATCCAGCCTTTGCACAATCAGTCATATTCCTTGGGATGTGAGCTGGTGCAGAATTTGTCCCAGAATGTGTAAAAGGTTATGAAGCATTTTACAATCCTTTTGTCCAAGTATTGCTACAGTACAAATCAATGGTGTTGCCTTGTGTAACCATGTGAATTATTGACTGAAAAAAACCAACAGCCACTGAAATCTAGGAAAACCTATTAAAATGTCATCAGTCACTTTTAACCTTTTTTTACATTACATGGACTGCAGCAAGACCTTGTGCACAAATATAATAGGAATTTTCTTCCTTAGCTCTCCCATTTTTTTCAATCGACCTCTAATGTTGTCATCAGACTTGAAAGAAAAACAGAAGATGTTTAGAGTAAACAGAAAAATATAGCTTTTCGGGCATTTGATGGAAGGTTGGTTCATCATACAAATTTAGACCTACTATAGCATCTTCATTGTCAGTGTTTAGGGGACCCTGAAGCCCTGCTTTAGTGTCATTGTCTAAGGAATGGAAGAAAAAAAATATTTCATGTAATACTGGAAGGAAGAAAAAAACAATAGTGCTTAGTTTGTATAGAAGACCTTTTCCTGAGATTTCTATCTAAATGCAGATTTTCAGTTTTTAGCTCTGTACAATCTATGTAAGAAATCCCTTGAGACAAAGATACTGAGAAGAAATGAATATCTAAATTGAAAGTTTTTTTTCTAGAAGGAAGACAGATTTCTCAAGTATGTTTGTATTACTTCAGCAATGAGTTGAGCTTTCTTTATCTCCATGAAACTCTGAAAATATGTAAAAGATGAAACTGAGGGAAAAAAAAGACAAGCCTAGGATTGTGTTTGAAATGTGATCCTTTGTCCTTCTTTGGTCTACTTTTGCAAGCACAAAAGCAGAGAGCTCCTTCCAGCATTTAAACAAGGCAGACTAATTTTCCAGCCCTGAGGTTAGTATTTTTCCAGCTACTGGGTAGATAGTATTAATAACTCTGTTTAAATTGCTCTTCATCTGTGTAAAGATTTGGGGCTTGTTTTACTTTTCTACAAGAGGAAAAATGAAATTCTCACTGCAGAAGGCAAGCCATACCCTAATGAAGAAATTAAACAAAACAGCCTGGCAATTTAGACAGTAAGGGGAGATTTCTGGTTGCCTGTCAGTGCTGTCAAACTCTTGGCAGTGACATGTGAAAACAGTCGCGTCAGCCCACTTCATTGCAGGAGGACTGTGAGGTGGACAAACCTGTCCCGTTTCTTACAGGTCACTGCAGAAACAGAAGAAAACACAAATTGCTCAAATCCTGTCATGTGGTCAACCAATATCAATATTTTGTTTCTGATTGCTCTCCTTTGAAGATATTTGGTTTTAGTCATGTAGCTGACCTGGGAGTTATTTTTTATTGTGGCACCACGGCAATGAGAGCAGTAGAAGACCCTCAAGAAAGATTGGGTAGCCCAGGGAGGAGGTAGTTGCAAGATGGGGGGGTTAGAATGACACAAGCAGAGAGGTGGTTGAATTCCTGGGGATAAGCACATGGCATAAGGATCTTGAAAGTGAGACTAAAATCTCCATCATCAATACCCATATCTCCAACAAAGTCTCTTGCAGATACTGTAGGCAGATACTGAACTGTACAGTAGAAAGCAGGGCAAGATGCAAGAGAGGGTCTGTGAACTTTCAGCATAAACTGAACTTTAAAGCCACATGAGTGGATCTAGTAAGCCACTTTTAGGGTGTACCGGACCCAAGCTGGAAGAATAAGTTTCCAAAATAATTGGGCTTGACGTGGTCTTCAGGATGTCTGGAGTTGTGCTTTATGTCAGACTTTGGTGAAAGGAAGCTTCCGTCCAGAAAAAAAAAAAGCCAAAAAATCCATTAGCTAAGTAGAGAATTGTTTTATTGCAGAGATAAAAGAAAAGTGATGGACAGTCTTCTGAGGAGGAATAGGAAGACTTATTATTAATAATATCAACATTTCTAGGTTATTTTAGGATTTACCACAACAGTGCTGTGAACTGATTGCAGCCCCGCAGAAGAGCTGTTCCGCCGGCTGTGGTGCGGTGCCAAAGCCTGGGGGTCCGTCAGCATCTCAGACAGATCCACTGGAAGAGCCAGGAGCAGTTCCACATCCTACATGGATCCAGAGCTCTAACCCCAGAGGGAGGGACCTCTGACGAGCAGGTATGGTTACGAGAAGATGAAAGTACTACCGAAGTTCTGCTTTGCTTGCAAAGGAAGAATGTTTTTTCTTGAAAAAAAACCAGCAAATACTCAGGAGTAAAGTAATTCAATGAGATGTGCAGTACTGAGATTCACAGATGGTGCAAAATGACAGCTAAAGGTATTACCACTCTTTTGCAATTTATTTTTGTGTTTGGAACTCTAGTTTTTCCTCTCTGTATTTAAGAACCCAGAGAACACAAACAATGAATATTAAAAGCATAAGATGAGACACTAGGTTATTATTTCCTCCAAGCTTCTTAAATTTAATAAGATAAAATCAGATGTATTGTTTTGCAGTGACGGTGAAATGTTTAAAATTTTCTATTTGAAATCTGCTGGCATTGCTTTCATATATCCTAAATGTTTCATAAGAACTTAATTCTCAGAATATTTTTTCCTTCTGTTTAAAGTACATCCAGTCTCAGTTTACCTGAGAGATGAACAGTTCTGAATAGTTTTGCCATGTTTTCTTGTTTGCTACTGATGTCTTTGCTTTGGATACTGGGCTGAGAACAATGACAAAACTTTCTTCTTTCAGATAATACCATTGCATTTTTCAATCCCCCAAGTACCTGCTTTTTTAGGACTAAGGAAAGCCACAAAACAAGAAGTGACTAATATAGAGTCTCTGAGACAACAAGATGTAACTCTCCTTTAAGATGTGGCATCAGTAGTATTTCTGATTACATGACCACTTTCTCTGAACAGAGTCCAATTTTAAAAATTCAGAGATGCCACATCCTTAACATAGAAATACATCTCTCTCTCCCTTTATCTCAGAAAAGATTAATTTTCCGTGTTGATTCTATATCTATTATAACTAACATCCAATTGTCAAGAAAAGCTGTGGCAGTGGTAATTCAAATATTACATGTATTTTTATTATGAAAATTGGATCCATAGTTGTATATGAAGTGTCTTATGTGGTAGCTGTTAACAAGTGCTTACTTTCTATATTGTGGTCATTGCACGTATTCCTAAACTACTCACTCTGACCTACAAGCAGGATGTTTGCAAAGAAATACTTGAAGCCTGCTTAAGGTAAATAGATGCATGATCAACAGGTAATCTTTTGCTAGTATCAAATAAACAAACAGTATGAGAGCAGAATGTACATTTTTAAAAATTGTAATGCACTCAAGTAATAGCATATAAAATATCATGGAGTATAAAAATTGGGAAAGAATTACTGAGCAGTGAAAGCATACAAGCATGTTTTCTGTGTAAAAAAAAAAAAAGCAGATAGCTGCAGAATTAAATGATGTCACATTAGGCCACTATTTAAAAGACAGACTTCTCCTTTCAAAAACAGACTTCCTTTAAAAAGCCATTTTCCTTTCCAACAAAAAGCTGTGTAATTTATCGAGTGATAAGACATGTGTACCATGACGGAAGGCTCCAGCAGGCAGCCTGTCCTGCAGTTCCCATTGCTCTAATGGCAGGTGACTGACCTCTAACAAAGTGTGTGTGGCTCAAGACTCTGGGTGGGACCCAAGCGGCAAAACACCTAATATATTGCTGCAGGGATGATAATTGCAATACCTTAATTTTTTGATAGCTACAGCTCCAAGCAGCATGTGGAACCATGAAATTAAACAGATATTGCCCACGTAAGTTCATTGTAATTACAAGTTTTAGGTGGCCAGTCAATTAAAGGTGATTACATTGTTCAGCAAGTAGTGCAGGACTGCACTAAATTTCTGTAGCTACTCTTTGACAGTAGAGCTCTGCAAAAGACAGTTCATCAGCCTTATGATGCAAACTATATATTTAAACATTTTGGTTTTGAGAAGAAATTGAGACAAGCAGGTCTTTCACCAACTACCTTTTAAAATTACCCTTTGTTTTCTTTTGTAGAAAGTACTATTTGTCTTGAAAATGAGTCTTTGCTAAATGAGACTTTTTCTCAAGAGTCTGGTTGCAAATGTAAAAAGATTTATAGTCGAAAGGTTGTTTTGTTACTGTTTTTTTGGGGGTGTGATTTCTGAATACCGTGGTTGTATGGCTAGAAATGTTTGATTTGTTTTTTCCCCTGAGGCCTTGCTTTGCCAGAATTAAGACAGAAAGAGCTAAAATACAGAAAACAAAGCAATCTTTTGGTGGTTAAAATGTTAACAGTTCAACAGAGTACTTTGACCTTTTCCTCCTTCCAGCATGTTGTTGAGGCTTGGAAGGTCTACAGGTGCATTGCTCTTAAAAACTTGGCTAGAGAGCGGGGCCCTTCCACCCTGTGCTGTTTTTCAGTGGATTATTTGAAGTAGGATGCACTTAAAACAAGCTGCTTCTGAAAGTATCCATTTAATGATTAAGATGAGGACAGAGTGAAAATCATGCATTCTCTGACTTGAGGAATCATCAGGTACTGATTAAAAAGAATTAAACTGGGTGTTCCCCGTTTGTAGCTGTCGTATCAATACCTCAGGCTGAATAGTTTTTTAAAACCAAATATATGAGTAAGAATGCAATGCAGGCTGCATCCCTGAACACTAAGTCACAATTACTCAATGCTTGCAGAGAGGCAGGAGCATGATGACTATATACTTATGGTGGGTATTATGTACCTAAAAAGATTCAACTTAAGATGAACACTATTTGGCACATTTGTATTACGAAGCTGTCTTTAGTTACTCTAAACCATGCAGATTTTCCTCATATTAATCCTCTCTCTCTGCCACACTTCACTCTGTTAAAAAATTTGCAAGAATCAAGCTCCGAGCATCTGAAAATTGTCTCTTGAAGGATCTAGGCTGTGCCACTGTTAGCTGTCAGAAGTTTCAAGGTCCATTTGTAACTGTTCCACCAGGGTTTGAGCGGAGAGATTGAAGCCGATGACTTAGGAGCCTAATAAAATACGCAGTCTTCAAAAACCCTTTTCTGCTGTTCTTAATTATGGAGTTTCCCAGACTCTGTAACCTTCTCAGTATTTGACATCTTAATGCCTGAGCATCTTCATTTCACACCTGCACAAACTGTTATAAATTTTGAACAACTTGAAATCAGCCTTACACTTTAGCTGGCTGTGGGTCCAAGGGAGTGGGTAATCTTTCCCAATGTCCATCTCCCAGAGCGAGCCTTGCAGCAGTCACCATGGCAGCCACACTGTCCGGTGGAACAGTGTTCCCACTGCCCTTGTCACTCCGCCATGTGAGAGCTCAATGGGAGATCTTCTGCCTCTAGTGCGGGGATTTGCAGTCATGCTTGCATCCCTTTAGGCGAAAGCCCTCACCCCCTCCTGGGCTCTCTGCACCAGACCCCTCCCTGTCCTTCATGTGCTCTCTATCCTTTCCATCGGAAGTTCTGCCCAGAAGAAATCCAATTTCATACTAGAAACATGAAGCAAGAACAGGGAAAGGTTTTAGTTAGTGCTTCCACTGAGGAGGAGAGCAGACCTGTGAAGTCTTAGCAGAAGAAGCTATCTCTGCAAGCACCAGATAACACATTAAGGTCCCAAAGCAGAGCAGGATTTAAGACATAACATTGTGTTCAGCATTTCCCCCTTGGTTAACTGGGATTCTGCAGAGCCTTCTAACAAGGCTGTGCTTCCTGTTGTGTGTGCCTTGCCAGGTGCTGGGAGAGCATAGGAGCCTGCTTGGATGTTATGATGCCAGCGTTTGAGTGTGATATTGTAGCTAAAGACAGCAACAGCAAACATGACGCTGTTTTATCTGAGCCTGGCTTTGACCATGAACCGTACTAGTAATGATAAAAATAAGACCAAGCTACTGTTTGTTTTGTTGTTTTGTTTTTTGGGATTTTTTTTAAGAACAGTGTTTTACTCATTATTTACCTAAGATCCAGCAGTGAGTGACAACCATTCTCTAACAGATGGCAATATATAGTGTCAGAGAGAAATATGTGGAACAGAGATGTTGTCGTGAGTATTTTACAGAGATGTTTACATTGCAGTGTTAAAGTTCACATTTCACGTTAGGACATTCTCAGAATGATATTACCTTCTGCTAGTAGAAAGAATAACATAACCTCCTTTGCAAAGGGGCACTTTGATGTAATCTAAGGCATCACAGGAGATGAATTATAGGAACACTTACCTACTACTTGGATGTCCAAAAGTACAATATAAAGGTCATAGAAATTGTTTGTAGAAGGAGTACTGGTCACTACCACCACACAACTTAAATGCTTGCTTTGTTCTTCCTGTGTTTTCCATATGTTCCTGATATCAATAATTTCCAGTGCCATAACACTAGCATGCAGCCATCCTAAAATGAATAAATGCACTGATTCCAGTGTGCCTAAGGTACAGAAACTGTCCTTTATTTTGTGACAGAGCATTTAAACTTTACATCCAGTCTCTGTAGCAAAATAAACTGTTTCTGCATGAGATTCCTCTTCAAAATTGGATGCCATGCTAAATATCAGTAGAGCAATAAGTATGACCTTTGTAGCATATCAACATTTATTTCATGGAAAAACCCACCCAGCAGCAGATGGCATTTGGATATAAACAGATTTCAAGTAAAATGCTTTTGCTTACTCTGATTTACTTAATATATGTAAAGCAATTTTCTTGAGGCAGCACAGTATGGTTCAGAACAACTTGATATTTCAGAAATTTCCAAGTGATAAGCCTCAAATAGCTCCCTCATGAATAAGAGGCAGAGTCTTCACAGAAACCTTGCAGACATCCTGAGCCATATGATGCAAGAAAAGAGGGACAGCTGGAGGCTTGAATGAGTGGTGGCTGGATACTCCCAAGACAGGGAAAGCTGGAGATTTGTGAATTCTGACAGCAAGAACAATGCTTCTCCTCTGTCCTCTAATTTCAATTTGTAGTATTATTAAAGTGCCCTAATAGACAGTGGAGAGGATCAAGCTCTATTAAGAGAAACTCCAGGAAACAGCTGGGACTGAACCAAAAGTCAGCACTAGGAGGAAGTGGTTGGTGAGGATGGATGGAGCGAGACACCGTCAGCTGAGCAGGCGTGTTGTCACTGGAGGTTTGATGCTTTCTGGAGAATAGGGTCTACGATGTTGCAGAGATGGCCTAGGCTTGTCCAGTCCTTGATCTCATGTTGCTCATCAACATGGGCACCAAAGACACTACCAAGTAGCACATAAAGCAAATAAAAAGTGCCTGCAGAGAGCTCTGGGGGAAAAAGTGAGATGCAGGGACTCAGCTGATATCCTTCTTAATCCTTCAGGTCAGAGGGAAAGTCCCAAGTGGGAGCGGATGTACCTTGCAAGTTAACAGCTGGCAGCACAGTTAGTGTTGCAGGTAGTGCCTTGGCTTTATGACTATGGTGTCTCTTTTTTTATTCAGGTAACTAGTAGATGGGATCCCATGGGGTGTAGCTCTGAAGCTCAAAGGGTCTCAGGAAACTTGGCAATTTCAAATGCATCCTTTGCCAAAGCACAAGAATAGTCCATCCTGATAGTCAGGAAAATGAATGGACATATTGGGAAGCCTGGCTAAAGAAAGAATATGTGACAGTGCTCCATGGTGAAAAGGGAAAGCGAAAGGGAAAAAGAAAAGAAAGAAAAAAAAGGAAAAAGTATGAAGGAGGTAAAAGTGACGGCAGGCTAGAAAGGAAGAATATTGCCCAGGCATGCAGGGATGACATGTGGAAAACTGGCAAGGTGTCCTGGTTTCAGCCAGGGTAGAGTTAATTTTCTTCACAGAAGCTAGTGTGAGGCTGTGTTTTGGATTTGGGATGAGAAAATATTGATAACGTGCTGATGTTTTGAGTTGTTGCTGAGCAGTCAAGGACAGTCCAGCTTCTCATGCTGGCCTGGCAGCGAGAGGGCTGGGGGTGCCCGGGGAGCTGGGAGGGGACACAGCCGGGACAGCTGACCCAGACTGGCCAAAGAGATGTTCCCTACCATACAACGTCATGCTCAGTATATAAAGCTGGGATGAAGAAGAAGGAAGGGGTGGAGGCACATTCGGAATGATGGCGTCTGTCTTCCCAGGAAACCATTACACGTGATGGAGCCCTGCTTCCCTGCAGATGGCTGAACCCCTGCCTGCCCATGGGGAGTGGCGAATGGATTCCTTGTTCTGCTTTGCTTGTGTGCGCAGCTTTTGCTTTACCTGTTAAACTGTCTGTATCTCAACCCATGAGTTTCCTCACTTTTACTCTTCCGA